>NC_058405.1:133572414-133619332 GCF_002201575.2 Neomonachus schauinslandi | reverse complement strand
TCTGAAACAAATAATGCAATATATGTTAAGAAAAAAAAAAGAAGAAGGTAGCAGGAGGGGAAGAATGAAGGGGGGGAAATCGGAGGGGGAGACGAACCATGAGAGATGATGGACTCTGAAAAACAAACTGAGGGTTCTAGAGGGGAGGGGGGGTGGGAGGATGGGTTAGCCTGGTGGTGGGTATGGAGGAGGGCACGTTCTGCATGGAGCACTGGGTGTTATGCACAAACAATGAATCATGGAACACTACATCTAAAACTAATGATGTAATGTATCGGGATTAACATAACAATAAAAATTTTTAAAAAAAGATTTCTTTTTTGATATTAAAAATCATTATTCCATTAAATACATAAATTCAATTAATTTGCTACTCTTAGAGTATTCTATGTTTTCTCAGATTCTGTATTTGTCTCTTGGCATCCATTCATCACAGGATCAATTATATTAACTATATTTTATTTTCTGTATTCTTGGTACTCTGGTATTTGGGGGCCTCATAGACTCAGAGAGAGACTGCCCCTTCCAGGGCTACTAATTCCTAAAGATAATAACAGCTTGCTGCAGAGCACACCTTTCGTATGCAAACCAACCAATCCCTGAGTCTGTATCCCCAACTAGTTCTTAATCTAACTCACAAAACCAGGCCACTATCTCCGCTGTCCCAAGTCAAACCCAAGGCCCCTCCCCTACGTGCATGCATGCATGCTCTCTCTCTCTGTCATAAACAAATCTTTAAAAAATTATCTGATCCAATTCCTATATTTTAGGAACTAAATAAACAGAGAGTCAGAGAGGATAAATGGCTTGCCCGAGGTCACCCATCTCATCGGAAGCAGACCTAGGACTAGAACCCACAGTTCCAACATGTTCATGTTCCCATGTTTCCACTCCACTACCTTCATTTGTATTCTTAGAAAAAAATTATGAAGCTTGCTATGGGATATGGGTGGTGGTGGGGAGGGCTAGAAATGGAGATATAGTAAACAATTTAACACTTTTTAAGAAGAACATGAAACAGGGTGTCTGGGTGGCTCAGTCGGTTGGGTGTCTGCCTTTGGCTTGGGCTGTGATCCCAGGGTCCTGGGATCGAGTCCTATGTCAGGTGCCCCGCTTGGTGGGGAGTCTGCTTCTCCCTGGGCCCCTCCCCCCCCAATTGTGCTCACTCTCTCTCTCTCTCTTGCAAAAATAAATAAAATCTTTAAAAAAATAAAAATTTAAAAAATTAAAAGAACATAAAACAGAATGCCACTACCAACATCCATAGAAATTTTTGTACTTTTAGGTCCCAAATATAGGATGAGGGAGAAATCATAAAGCTCAGGTAGAAGGTAGGACCTGAGAAGTATTTGCGGGGGATGCTCCAATATACTCCTTCACTAAGCACTGTCTACACACTAATAATAATAATAATGTCTTCCACATAGATATTCTACAGCAGTTCTCAAAGTGTCGTCCAGGAACACACAGGCATCCCAAAACCTTTCAGAGCCTCCACAAGATCAAAACTATTTTCATAATAAAACCCAGATATTGTTTGCCTTTTTCACTCTGAACTCTCAAAAATATACAGCAAAATTTTCCAGAGGCCACATGGCACACAATATCGTAATAGAGTGAATGCCAAAGTAGATATAAGAATCCAGCTGTCTTTCCCTCTGCCTGCCGCTCTGCCTACTTGTGCTATCTCTCTGTCAAATAAATTTAAAAAAAAAAATCTTTAAAAAAAGGGGCGTCTGGGTGGCTCAGTCGGTTAAGCAGCTGCTTTCGGCTCAGGTTGTGATCCCAGGGTCCAGGGTCCAGGGTCCTGGGATCAAGCCCCGCACTGGGCTCCCTGCTCAGCAGAGAGCCTGCTTCTCCCTTTCCCTCTGCCTGCCGCTCTGCCTACTTGTGCTCTCTCTCTGTCAAAAAAAAAAAAAAAAAAAAACTTTAAAAAAAAAAGAATCCAGCTGTCTTCTATCAAGTGAGACATTAAAGAGATTTGCAAAGATGTAAAACAATTATTACTCTCCTCACTAGTTTTATTTTGTTTTGGAAAATATTTTTCTGTTTCAAGAAAATTTATTTATTTATTTATAAATAAATAAAATCTTTAAAATATATATATATATTCCAATGGGAAGGGGAGTGAGAGAGGTATAAACAAGATTGACCATAAATTGATAGCTGTCAAAGCTCAGACATGGATATCATTTTTTCTACTTTTCTCTACGTTTAGAAAAGTCCATAATAAAAAAATGTTTAAGTAGGTTGTCATGCTAAAAAAAAGTTGGAAACCACTCCCCTGACTCATTCTTGACTTAGCCATTTACAAATCAACAAGCCATATAATTTGGGGGCAGGGAATTTTTTTTTTTTAAGATTTTATTTATTTGATAGAGAGAGACACAGCAAGAGAGGGAACACAAGCAGGGGGAGTGGGAGAGGGAGAAGCAGGCTTCCCGCTGTGCAGGGAGCCCAATGTGGGGCTCCATCCCAGGACCCTGGGATCATGACCCGAGCCGAAGGCAGACGCTTAATGACTGAGCCACCCAGGTGCCCCAGGAATTTTTTTTTTTAAGATTTTATTTATTTATTTGAGAGAGAGAGCAGAGCGAGAGCGAGAAAGAGAGAAAGCACGAGAAGGGGGAGGGGAGAGGGAGGTGCTGAGCAGGGAGCCTAGTATAGTGCAGGGCTGATCCCAGGACCATGGGATCACCACCTGAGCTGAAGGCAGATGCTAAACCAACTGAGCCACCCAGGTGCCCCTGGGGCAGGGAATTTAAATGAGGCCCTCCCTCATAACCAGAACATCAGATGGGAAGGGAGAAACACTCAGAGCAAAACTCATACCCCAGGAGTGAGTATAGCTCCAAGGAAAGCAAGTACTTAGGGGTGCCTGGGTGGCTCAGTCAGTTAAGCATCTGCCTTTGGCTCAGGTCATGATCTCAGTGTCCTGGGATTGAGCCCCACATTGGGCTCTCTGCTCAGCGGAGAGTCTCCTTCTCCCTCTCACTCTCCATCTGTGCTCTCTTGCTCTCAGTTTCTCAAATAAATAAATAAAATCTTTAAAAAAAAAAAGCCACCTTTCAAAGGCCTCCTGCTTTGGGCAGAACACAGGAGCTATGAAAAGAACCCTTAGCTCCTGCCCAAGACACCTGCCCAGGTTATCTACCAGTGTCTTATCAATCGACAAGCACACTAGTCTCCCTTGAAAAGCCACCAGAAGCACTTGAAGGGAGCAATACTAAATGTGGACCACTTCATTTGAGCCTGAGCCCAACTACATTGATCTCTTATAGCAAACAGTTCTTAAAGACAGAAATCAACAGATGCATACTGATATATTTCACCTCTTATTTCCCTATATTGAACCTTTTTAAAAAATCTTTTAAAATCTTTTAAAAAGGAAAAAGGAAGAAAAAGGGGGGGAGGCACCTGGGTGGCTCAGTCAGTTAAGCAATCCAACTCTTGATTGCAGCTCAGGTCATGATCTCAGCGTCCTGGGATCAAGCCCCGCAATGGGCCACACTCAGTGGGAGTCTCCTTGAGGATTCTCTCTCTCCCTCTACCCTTCCCTCTGCTCACACACGCTCTCTCGCTCTCAAATAAATAAATAAATCTTTAAATAAATAAACAAATAATAAAATCTGTTGTGCAAATGCATACTACTTTGGAACACAGTTTAGAATTATTTACTGAGGTATAAAATACACATATCCTACGATCTAACAATTCCTTTCTCAGTACATATCCAACAGAAATGCATATATGTGTACCAGGAGATATGCAGAAGAATATTCTTAACAGAAACAAAGACAATCCAATGTCCCTTAATAATACAATGGATAAATTATGGTATATTTACATATTGGAATATTATACAGCAGTGAACATAAACAAATTACAGCTATCCATACAACATGGATGAATCTTATAAACATGAAGTTGAGCAAAAAAGACATATAAAAGAATACATTCTGTGGTGTTAAATAATAATTTAATATTTTGGTATATTTTAAGACAAAAGATTGAGGGGCACCTGGGTGGCTCATTCGGTGGGGCGTCTGCCTTCGGCTCAGGCCATGATCCCAGAGTCCTGGGATCGAGCCCCGCATCGGGCTCCCGGCTCAGCAGGAAGCCTGCTTCTCCCTCTCCCCCTGCTTGTGTTCCCTCTCTCGCTGTCTCTCTCTGTCAAATAAAATAAAATAAAATAAATAAAAACTCTCTTTCTCTCCTTGTCTTTCTCGTTCCTTTAAAAAAAAAAGACAAAAGATTGAATGCAGAATGAGAAAAAAATTCCTACCAAGCTGGGGAACCTAATCTAGCACAGAGTCTAGGCTCTGGGAGATGACACTAGGGGGATAAGAAATGGGGTGACTCAAATATCTTCCTCATACTGATACTGGGAAAACAAAGCCTCACAGTGTTGCTGATCGGCTGTGGATATGCAGAATTGTGAGCTAAGTAAAAGGCCTGGGCTGGCTGGGGGAGGTCCCTGTATATATGGGATTACAGCTCCAACTTCAAGATTAGGGCTTGGATGCCTCTGTTGCATATATGATGGTCCCCACTGGGGACTATATTACCCAGCCAGATTCATGCTGGTGTCAGCAATCGAGGTACAAGTCAGTGTTTGTTAGTATTTTTCTATTTGTGTATAGAATTCAAAAATAGGCAAAACTTTAAAAATCAAGGAAGTGATAATCATAAAAATCAGAATAATTGTTACCTAGGTGGAAGGGGGAGGTTGAGAAGGAGGTGATCAGGATAGGACACATGGAAGGGGTTCTAGAGTTCTATTTCTTAATCAGGGTGGTGTTTTCATGGCTTTTTATAATTATATTTACTTTATAATTATTCATCATACTCTGTTTTATGCACTTTTCTCTGCGTGTTATCACTCACAATTAATAAAGGTTTAAAATAAACAAATCAACTTCATTTTATATAACTACAGAAGTCCTCTGAAATTGTTAGACTTGTATTAAGTGTATTAATACAGCTTAATTTTTGTATGACGGTATCAATTGAAAATGGAAGCCATCTATTTCTCACTTGGCAAATTATCATATGCTATTTTAAGATCTCCTGCCTATTGATTTAAATACAGATGAGCTGTAGAATAAGTATGTTTAACACACTATTCTAAAATGGTGACATTTGGGATCAAAGGTATCCCAAGAACATTCTAAGAATGACTTTTAGAAGTACTGTATTATAACTAATGTTTAATTTGGATCCTCTCCATTTTGCTATGCTTTACACCAATTGAGCTAAGGTTTCCAGGCCATAAAAAGCCATTAGAAAGAATTGCGACATTCTCAAAACACTAGAAAACTAGTGCTCTGGAGATCATACTCTAAAAGTTGGCGCAAGCAAATTCCAATATGCAAATGTATGCTTTAAATTAAGCTTCATTAAAATGCACTTACGAATTTAAGTGGAGGCTGATTTTGTAACCACATTTGGAATTTAGATTCTTACTACTTTAAAACAAATGCTATGTAAACATGAAAATTAAGTAATCAAATGATTCTTCGACCTCCTTCTACAACAATTTCACTTGGAACAATTGATATACTTCAAAATATAAACCCTAAGAACATCCCAGTGAGGAAACGGAACCCCTTGGCTTTGGTAGTGCACTTTAACCTAGTCAAAAGCAGACTCCCTTGATCCCATGAAGATCACTGGCTCAGGGAAACCTCGAGAAGGCCCTCTGCAGCTCATCCCAACAGCTTTCCCAGGCCCGAACAGGCCCTCCGCATTCTCCTGTCCTTGCCTGCCAGCCCCTGGAGTTGGCCTGCATTCTCAGAGCATGCTCCTCCTAGCCCTTAAGGTCCTCTCTCCCCCTATTTGGCTGTGAAAGGGTCTATCATCTCCCCAGCACCTCTCATTACAGACCCAGTTTGAGAAAAGTTCAGAGCATGAGAAAAGGACAGAACACAGACATTAATAACACTTGCCCAGCATGTAATGCAGTCCACACCCCTCAAAAACCTGACAGGGAAGTGTCATTAGACCCTCATTTTACAGAGAAGAAAATCAAAGTCCAGACAACTTGTAAAATCTGCTTGAGATCACACAGCTAACAGAGTGGAACCCAGCCAAGCCAATGCTTGGTAATTGACCTCCCTGCCTCTTTGCAGACTCAGTGTCTTATTAGACTGCTCCACTCAGTGGTTCAGAGCTAGGGCTTCAGGTCAGACAGTCCGCACTGGAGTCTCAGGTCTCTCACCTCCAAGCTTTGTGATCTCAGATGGATTATTAATCTCTCCAGTTTGTTCTCTAAAACATAGCTCAATGAATGGTAGCCATGACTATTTCGTTCTCAGATGCTAATCTCTAGCGCAGGCCTCTGTTCCCAAACTTTCCTTTGCCTAAGGATCACCTGAGGGAACCTGTTAAAAGCAGATTTCTCCTCTGCCCTGGGAACTGCTGAGCCAGGTCCAAGAAGCACCACTTTAATGTTTTAACAAGAGTCCTAGAGATTCTGATGCAGAGAGCCAAGCTTCGGCAAATAGCAACCAAGTGCTTCTATCCTCCATAAGCATCTGTACATACATTTGTTTCTCTAAGGGAAACTCTGGCTCTAAGAACTCGAGGTCTTTCTTCTGAAATAGATCACACTCCATATCTGCCTTCTAGCTGGTGGCTTTCAAACATTTAGACCATAATCACAATAAGAAATGCATTTGACACAGTAACTAAACACACACACACACACACATAAATTTTCCACAAAATAAGGTCTTCACTGTGCATATTGCATTTTCATTCTTTTTTTTAATCTTTTATCTTATTTATTTATTTTTAAAGACTTTATTTCTTTATTTGACAGAGAGAGACACAGTGAGAGAGGGAACACAAGCAGGGGGAGTGGGAGAGGGAGAAGCAGGCTTCCTGCAGAGCAGGGAGCCCAATGCAGGGCTCGATCCCAGGACCCTGGGATCATGACCTGAGCCGAAGGCAGACGCTTAACAACTGAGCCACCCAGGTGCCCCGGCGGCTTTTTTAAATCTTTTAATGCTAGGCACAACTTCCAATTTCATTTCACAACCCAATAATAAGTTGTAACCAATAAATGAGCTGCAAATCAGTAAAGACCAACACTAGATGAATAAATAGAAAATCTAAGCAAAAAAACAGAACAATAAAAAGGTACCAAATAGAAATTGTAGCAATGAAAAAAAATACATATGTGAAATAAAAACCGCACTTAATGGACAAATTGAAATGGCAGAAGAGTTGGTAAACTAGAAATTATTCAGTTTGAAAAACATAGAGAAAAATGTTGACAAGAGTCTCAGAGACCTGTAAAATAATATCACACAATCTTACATACATATAATTAGAACTCCAGAATGACCAAAAAGAGAAAAAGAAGCCAAAAACTATCAGAAGTAATGGCTCCAAAGTTCTCTAATTTGGTGAAAGACATAAATTCAAGAAGGTTCAGTAAGATCAGCAGAACTCAAGCAGAAGAAATAAAAAACACACCTGGGCATATCAGTCAAACCGCTGAGCATCAAAGATAAAGTGAAGAATGTTTAAAGCAGCCAGAGAGGGTGCCTGGGTGGCTCAGATGGCTGAGCGTTTGCCTTCAGCTTGGGTCATGATCTCCAGGTCCTGGGGTCGAGTCCTACATCGAGTTCCCAGCTCAGCAGGGAGTCTGCTTCTCCCTTTCCCTCTGCCTCTCCCCTGCTCATGTTCTCTCTCTCTGAATCTCTGTCTCAAATGAATAAATAAAATCTTTCAAAAAAAAAATAAATAAATAATAAAGCAGCCAGAGAAAAATGACTCATTACTACAATGATATATTTAATAGCTAATTTCTCATCTAAAACAATGGAGGCCAGAAGATAGTGATGCAACATCATTAAAGTATCTAAAGAATAATAAAAAAAAAACCTTCCAACTCAAGGGGCACCTGGGTGGCTCAGTTAGTTAAGCATCTGACTTTTGGTTGCAGCTCAGGTCATGATCTCGAGGTAGTGGGATCAAGCTTCATATGGGGTTCTGCACTCCATGTGGAGTCGGCTTCAGATTCTTTCTCCCTCCCTCTCTGCCCCTCCCCACTCGTGCGCTCTCTCTCTCAAATAAATAAATAAAATATTTTTAAAAAAAAGACTTCCAATTCAAAATTCTATATCCAGCAAAAATATCTTCCCAGAATGAAAGGAAATAGGGGTGCCTGGGTGGCCCAGTCATTAAGCGTCTGCCTTTGGCTCAGGTCATGATCCCAGAGTCCTGGGATCAAGCCCCACATCGGGCTCCCTGCTCAGCAGGAAGCCTGCTTCTCCCTCTCCCACTCCCCCTGCTTGTGTTCCCTCTCTCACTGTGTCTCTCTCTGTCAAATAAATAAATAAAATCTTAAAAAAAAGAAAGAATGAAAGGAAATAGAAATGTTTTCATATAAATGACAACTAAAAGAACTCACCAACAGAACTATACCACAAGAAACACTAACAAAGTAAATTCAGGCTGAAGGGAAATAATACCAGATGGAAATTCAGATCTTTGGGGAGAAATAAAGAGCACCAGAAAGAGTAAATACATGGATAAATATAAAAGACTTATTTTTTCTCTTAATTTAATATATCTGACTATTTAAAGAAAAATTATAACAAAGTACTGTCGTATTTATAACATACTTATATTAATGCACACAACAACTATAGCATAAAGCAGGAATCAACAAACTTTCTCTATAAGGGGTCCAGATGGGAAATATTTTAAATTCTATAAACTATATGGTCTCTGTTGCAACTACTCAACTCTACCATCATAATATGAAAGCAGACATAGACAGCACGTAAATGAATGGGTGTAGTTGTACTGCAATTAAACAAAAGCTGGTAAAGGGCAAGATTTGGCCTAAATGCCACACTTTGTCAACCTCTGGCATAAAGGCATGAAACCGAATGGTTGCAAAATGTTTACATTTTATGTGAACTGGTACCATAACTTTAAGCAGACTCTAAAAATTTAAGGATGTATATTGTAATCCTCACAGCAACCATTTAAAACAAAACTGCAAGGAAAAATAACTAAAAGCCAATATAAAAAATGAAATGAAATTCTAAAAAATACCCAATTGACTTACCAGAAAACAGTGAGGGGTGCCTGGCTGGCTCTGTCAGTAGAGTATGCAACTCTCGATTTCAGGGTTATGAGTTCAAGCCCCACATTGGGCATAGAACTTAATTTAAAAAAAAAAAAGTGAAAAAATAAAAGAGAACAAGAACAAAATTTTAAAAACCCATAGAACCAACAGAAAACAAATTGTAAAAGGATAATCCAAATCTGTCAATAATTTATATTAAATATAAATGAACCAAATACTCCAATTAGAAGTCAGAGATTATCAGACTCAAACAAGAAAGTACGACCCAACTATATTCTTCCTACAAGAGACAACCTTGTACCAATTATTAATATATTGCCTCCCAGATGAACCATGAGAGACGATGGACTCTGAAAAACAAACTGAGGGTTCTAGAGGGGAGGGGGGTGGGAGGATGGGTTAGCCTGGTGATGGGTATTAAAGAGGGCACGTTCTGCATGGAGCACTGGGTGTTATGCACAAACAATGCATCATGGAACACTACATCAAAAACTAATGATGTAATGTATGGTGATTAACATAACAATGAAAAAAATGGGTAAAAAAATATATATGTATATATATTGCCTCCCAGCCCCAAATTCATATTTTATTGCAGGCTCTGAAATGGAGCTAGGCCCTTTAAATATCTTCTCTTTACCACCTGGCACAATATTAAGTTTTGTCAATGGTGAGCATTGCAGAAACAGTGCAGGAAAAGAGGATTTTCTTTCCTGGTTACAGAGTGCTCTCTCAGCAGATACCTAGCACTATCAACTTCTCTAGTGCCCAGTTTTTGCAGTGCACAGTGGTCAGCAGCACACAGCAACCAGCAGCTTTTCCAGGACCTCCTGGGCAGTTTCATAGCAGAAATTACCCCTGGCAAGACACCTTCTGCATGAATAACTTTCCTCAATACCCCAGAGGGCAAGTTTCTCACAATTTCCAGAGAGTAGATTTCCAGCAAGTTCTGTCAATGCAGCACCACACTGATTTCTTTGCCATTCTGTAAGCCATGGCCCCACACTCTCCAACAAAGTCTAGCCCTCAGCTTTGGCAAGTGGGTGGGAAATATTAGGAGGAGGGAGAAGCTCTTCCTTGGTCACCCTGTCTTAGCCTTAGGGATAGTGGCTGACACTTACATTTGCTGTTCTTATATTCTTTAGAATTTTGTTCACTTCTTACTAGCTCATTCCTCATTATTCCAATCTCCAATTTTACTTAAAAATTCTTTATCTTAAACTTTCCTGGTTGAAATTACTATATAGTTTGTCTCCTGGTCAGACTCTCACTGATATGGCACTTTAAATATAAAGACAGATAGGTTTTGGGGCGCCTGGGTGGCTCAGTCGGTTGGGCATCAGACTCTTGATTTCCACATGAGTCATGATCTTGGAGTCATGATCTTGGAATCATGGGATTGAGCCTTGTGATGGAGCCTACTTGGGATTCTCTCTCTCCCTCTCCCTCTTCCCCTTCGCCCCTCTGCTAGTGCACATGTGTGCATTCTCCCTCTCTCTCAAAAAAAAAAATTTTTTTTTAAATAAAAAAAATACCCTATAAACAATAATCATAAAAAGAGCTGAACTGAACTGGCTATATTATTATTCTATTTGGTAGTCGTTAAGACAGAGTATTACCAGAGACATAGGGGGACATTTCATAATGATAAGAGATTTAATTAGGAAGACATTAGTCATAAACATGAATGTGCCTAATAAAACTTCAAGATAATGCAGAAAAAACTGATAGAATTAAAGGGGAAAACAACACAATCGTTATTAAAGATTTCCACACCCTTCTCTCAATAATTGTTAAAATGAGCAAAAAAAGTAAAAAACATAGAAATGTTTAACATAGAAATAGTAAAACATAGAAATGCTCAACAATATGGGGTGCCTGGGTGGCTCAGTCGTTGAGTGTCTGCTTCGGCTCAGGTCGTGATCCCGGGGTCCTGGGATCGAGCCCTGCATCAGGCTCCCCGCTCGACGGGAAGCCTGCTTCTCCCTCTCCCACTCCCCCTGCTTGTGTTCCCTCTCACTGTGTCTCTCTCTGTCAAATAAATAAATAAAATCTTTAAAAAAAAAAGAAAGAAATTCTCAACAATATTATCAGCCACCTTAATTGACATTTTAGAACATTTACTCAACAACTATAGAATGTGTGTTCTTTCCAAGCACAAATATTACACTCACAGAAACAGATCATATATGGGCCATAAAACAAGTCTCAATAAACTTCAAAAGATTCAAATCCTACAAAGTATGTTTTCTGACCACAATGGAATTAAATTAGAAATGCATGCTGAACATAATTCAGCTTTCTCTGAATCACTCAAGACTCATTACTTGGAATATTAACAATTTACCAGATCCATCAGGACCTAATCAAAGTGTGTCAGGACATTCCCCTTATGTTAATTAGTGGTGTTTGAGGGTATCTATCAGCTTTTGGTAGTTTTGCTATCCCTATCCCTGACTATCAGTTTCCTTTTACTTTGCTTTCCTTTTATCTTGAGAAACTTCGAATTCCTATTTCTGTTTGTAAAATGAAAATGAACGTACTATATATTTTCCTAGTAATCTGTAAGGATTAAAATTAAGTAATTTATGCATTAGTATCTGTCATTTAATTGCTCAATAAATATTAGATAACCACACACACACACACATACACACACACACACAACTATATGCCAAATTTACCTCCAGGCCAGACCTCTCTTCTAAGAGCCAAATGATATCTGATACTTCTGCTTGGATATCTCATAGGCATTGTGATAGACTGACTGCAAAAGTGTCCCAATTCTTTTCCCTTCTTATAACCACATCCTCTGCAATGTGACTGTAATTCTTCCCACCAAGGGGTGAAGTCTACTTAGGGTAACCCGCCATTCCAATATGCCCAGAACTGAGGAGTTTCCTGGGACACAGGACTTAGAGTGCTAAAACCAGAGAAGTCATGAGCAACCCAGGATGAATCGGTCATGCTAATTCTACTTCCTCTTTTGAATCTGGGCTGGTCTTGTGACTTACTTTGGCCAATAGAATGCAGTGGAAATAACAGTGTGCAAATCCCAAGCTTAGATCTCAAGAGGCATAGTGCATTTTTCCTCTTTCTCAGAGCCCTTCCACTGCTATATGAACAAGCACAGGTCAGCCTGCTGGATGAAGAGAGACATGTGGCCCAGTCACCCTACTTGCCCCAGCTGCTGGCCAAGTGAATGAGGCCATTCCAGACAAGCCAGCTTCCAACTGACCACTCAGGCCTCCACAGACACATGAGCAAGCTTATGCAAGATCAGCTGAACCTGGCCCCAATCAACTGACTCCTAGATTTATGAACAATAATAAATGCTTATTATTTGAAGCTAACAACTTTTGAGGTAGTTCGTTATAGCTAACTGATAGAGATACCTCAAACTCAACATGTTTAAAACTGGAGGAGGGAAGAGCAAGATGATGGAGGAGTAGGAGACCTATATTTTGTCTGGTCCCAGGAATTCAGCTAGATAGTTATCAAACCATTCTGAACACCTACAAACTCAACAGGAGATCAAAGAAAAGAATAGCAGCAATTCTATGAACAGAAAAGTGACCACTTTCTGGAAAGTAGGACGTGTGGAGAAGTGAATCTGAGGTGATACTTGAAAAGATAGACTACGGGGGGAAGGTGTCTCCATCAGCCACTATGGGCAAGTGATAGAGCTGCAGAGCACAAAACCGGAACTTTTAGAAGTTGGCTCTACTGAGGGACGTCGCTCCAGTGGCTAAGCAGGGGGTGGAACCCTTGCTGGGACAGTGTGGTCTCAGGACCCTCGGGGTCACAGAAAGACCAGGGGTGCCTGAGTGCGGCAGAGCTCCCAGGTATTGGAGCGGGGAAGCCAGCTGCAAAGACAGAGCCGAGGAGTGGGCTCTCAGCTAGGGATGGCCATAAACTGTGATCTGCAGCACAGTCGGGCCACTGTTCTTCAGGCAGGGACCCAACAAGCGGCAGATCTGGGGAGACTCCCCTTCCTCCTAATGAGGAAGCAGAAGGCTAGCTGAGGACAAAGCAGAAGCTGACACCCTACACCCCCCTGCCCCCATATGATATGTGTGACATTCCTCAGGCACTCCTGGCTGCCCTAAAGGAAAAACAAATGGTTAACTGTTAGAGATCACAGTCCTGCAGGACAGGAGTCTCCCTCGGTTTACAAATGTCCTAGTGATTTACAAGGAAGAAGCTTTCTTATCAATAACCTAACTTCCAGAGACCCAGAACTCAGTTTCCTGAAGCCCTAACATCACCCTCCCCTACATGAAATTGAGGGAGGCTGAGGCAGAAGGAAATGTAAATAAAATTGAATTTCTTCTGAACCTGAAGCCCATTGACAAGGATGTGTGATAGGAGGAATATAACATTCCTCCAGGAAACTCCCAACTGTCTTCATGTTAGTGCCTCATTAGAGGGAAAAACAACCTTGGCTTGACAATAATCAGGCCTCCAGTATCCTGAGAATCTTTAACATATGACAGTCCTTCTGAACACCCCCTTTGTCCTCACCTCCCCAGCTTCCAAGTATATAATCAACCACACCTCACAAACCCAGGGCAGCTCTTTCTGCCCACAGGTCCTGTCCCCGTGCTTTCATAAAATCACCTTTTTGCACCAGAGACGTCTTAAGAATTCTTCCTTGGTCGTCAGCTCCGGACCTCACTTATATTATAAAACTTCATCACTCCCCGGAGAGGAGCGGCACGGGACCGCACCGCAGGGATCTGCTGGGTTTGGAGACTCCACACCGGATCGGGTGCCAGAGATAGAAATGCTTGGTCACAGGCCGGGTGAGCACGGAGTGCTGCCAGAGACCCGGGAGACAGGAGTGACTGACTGCTTTTCTCTGGGGGTGCACTGAGGAGCGGGGCCCGAGTTCTCAGCTCCTCCATGGCAGAGATTGGGAGGCCACCATTTTCACTCTCGGCCTCCAAAGCTGTACAGAAAGCTTGCAGGGAACAAAAGCCCCAGAGAGCAAACCCGAGCAGATTACTTAGCCGGGAGGGGGCAAGGGTGGGGCAATTCCGCCTCCAGCAAAGACATTTGGGAACCACAGCAACAGGCCCCTCCCCCAGAAGATCAGCGAGAACAGCCAGCCAAGACCAAGTTTACTGATCAATGAGAACAGCAGAACTCCAGCGCTAGGGGAATAATGCACATAGAATCCATGGCTTTTTTAACATGATTCTTTAGTCTTTCATAGTTAATTTTTCTAATTTTCTTTATTTTTTTTCTGTTTTTTTTAGTTGAATTTTTCCTCTTTCCTTTTCCCACCAACATCTTATTGATTCCTTTTTTAAAATCTTTTTTCATTTCCATGTTTACAGTCATATTCTATCTCTTCATTGTATTTAACCTTATTTTTTTGTATATATGTAAGTTTTTCTTTCTTTAAAATTTTTGGAGGCAATTTCTTCTAATGAACCAAAATACACCCAAAATCTAGTGTGTGGCTCTGTTCTATTCACCAGCCTGATCATATTCTTTTTTTTTTTTCCCCCTTTCTTTTACCCCCAGTTTCAGGTCTCTTCTGATTTGTTTAGTGTATATTACTCTGGGGTCATTGTTACCCTTTTAGCATTTTGTTCTCTCATTCGTCTATTCTCCTCTGGACAAAATGACAAGACAGAAAAACTCACCTCAAAAATAAAAAAAGAACAAGAGGCAGTACTGACTGCCAGGGATCTAATCAATACAGACATTAGTAAGATGTCGGAACTAGAGTTCAGAATGATGATTATAAAGATACTAGCTGGGCTTGTAAAAAGCATAGAAGATACTAGAGAATCCCTTTCTGGAGAAATAAAAGAACTAAAATCTAACCAAGTCGAAATCAAAAAGGCTATTAATGAGGTGCAATCAAAAATGGAGGCTGTAACTGCTAGGATAAATGAGGCAGAAAAGAGAATAAGTGATATAGAAGACCAAATGATGGAGAATAAAGAAGCTGAGAAAAAGAGAGATAAACAATTACTGGATCACGAGGGGAGAATTTGAGAGATAAGTGATACCATAAAGCAAAACAACATTAGAATAATTGGGATCCCAGAAGAAGAAGAAAGAGAGAGGCAGAAGGTATATTGGAGCAAATTATAGCAGAGAACTGCCCTATCCTAATCCAGGAGGCACAAAGAACACCCCTCAAAATCAATAAAAATAGCTCAACACCCCAACATCTAATAGTAAAACTCACAAGTCTCAGAGACAAAGAGAAAATCCTGAAAGCAGCTCGGGACAAGAGGTCTGTAACCTACAATGGTAGAAACATTAGATTGGCAGCAGACCTATCCAAAGAGACCTGGCAGGCCAGAAAGGACTGGCTTGATATATTCAGAACACTAAATGAGAAAAATATTCAGCTAAGAATACTATATCCAGCTAGGCTGTCACTGAAAATAGAAGGAGAGATAAAAAGCTTCCAGGACAAACAAAAACTAAAAGAATTTGCAAACACCAAACCAGCTCTACAAGAAATATTGAAAGGGGTCCTCTAAAACAAAGAAAGAGCCTAAAAGTAACATATACCAGAAAGGTACAGAAACAATATACAGTAACAGTCACCTTACAGGCAATACAATGGCACTAAATTCATAGATATGAATAGTTACCAATGGTTCTTGTTCTTTCTTTTATTAATGTATTGTATCATACTGATTGATTGAATTCACAAGATTTTAATAGTTACCCTGAATGTAAATGAGCTAAATGCCCTAATCAAAAGACACAGGGTATCAGATTGGATTTAAAAAAAAAGAAGAAGAAGACCCATCAATATGCTGTCTGCAAGAGATTCGTTTTAGATCCAAAGACACCTCCAGATTTAAAGTGAGGGGGTGGAAAACCATTTACCATGCTAATGGACATCAAAAGAAAGCTGGGGTGGCAATCCTTATACCAGACAAATTAGATTTTAAACCAAAGACTATAATAAGAGATGAGGAAGGACACTACATCATACTTAAAGGGTCTATCCAACAAGACGATCTAACAATTGTAAATATCTATGCCCCTAACATGGGAGGAGCCAAGTATATAAGCCAATTAATAACAAAATCAAAGAAACACGTTGACAATAATACAGTAATAGTAGGGGACTTTAACACCCCCCTCACTGAAATGGACAGATCATCTAAGCAAAAGATCAACAAGGAAATAAAGGCTTTAAATGACACACTGGACCAGATGGACTTCACAGATATATTCAGAACATTCCATCCCAAAGCAACAGAATACACATTCTTCTCTAGTGCACATGGAACATTCTCCAGAATAGATCACATCCTGGGTCAGAAATCAGGTCTCAACCAGTACCAAAAGACTGGGATCATTCCCTACATATTTTCGGACCACAGTGCTTTGAAACTAGAACTCAATCACAAGAGGAAAGTTGGAAAGAACTCAAATACATGGAGGCTAAAGAGCATCCTACTAAAGAATGAATGGGACAACCAGGAAATTAAAGAAAAATTTAAAAAATTCATGGAAACAAATGAAAATGAAAACACAACTGTTCAAAATCTTTGGGATGCAGCAAAGATGGTCCTAAGAGGAAAGTATACGGCAATACAAGCCTTTCTCAAGAAACAAGAAAGATCTCAAATATACAACCTAACCCTACACCTAAAGGAGCTGGAGAAAGAACAGCAAATAAAGCCCAAACCCAGCAGGAGAAGAGAAATAATAAAGATCAGAGCAGAAATCAATGAAATAGAAACCCAAAGAACAGTAGAACAGATCAACAAAACTAGGAGCTGGTTCTTTGAAAGAATTAATAAGATTGATAAACCCCTGGCCAGACTTATCAAAAAGAAAAGAGAAAGGACCTAAATAAATAAAATCATGAATGGAAGAGGAGAGATCACAACAAACACCGAAGAAATACAAATAATTATAAGAACATATTATGAGCAACTATACGCCAGCAAATTAGATAATCTGGAAGAAATGGATGCATTCGTAGAAACATTTAAACTACCAAAACTGAACCAGGAAGAAATAGAAAACCTGAACAGACCCATGACCAGTAAGGAAATTGAAGCAGTCATCAAAAATTTCCCAACAAACAAGAGCCCAGGGCCAGATGGCTTCCCAGGGGAATTCTACCAAACATTTCAAGAAGAATTAATACCTATTCTTCTGAAACTGTTCCAAAAAATAGAAATGGAAAGAAAAATTCCAAACTCTTTCTATGACACCAGCATAACTTGATCCCAAAACCAGAAAAAGACCCCATCAAAAAGGAGAATTACAGACCAATAACCCTGATGAACATGGATGCAAAAATTCTCACCAAAATACTAGCCAATAGGATCCAACAGTACATTAAAAGGATTATTCACCGTGACCAAGTGGGATTTATTCCTGGGCTGCAACGTTGGTCCAACATCTGCAAATCAATCAATGTGATACAATACATTAATAAAAGAAAGAACAAGAACCATATGATTCTCTCAATAGATGCAGAAAAAGCATTTGACAAAGTACAGCATCCTTTCTTGATTAAAACTCTTCATAGTGTAGGGATAGAGGGTACCTACCTCAATATCATAAAAGCCATCTATGAAAAACCCACAGTGAATATCATACTCAATGGGGAAAAACTGAGAGCTTTTCCCCTAAGGTCAGGAACACAGCAGGGATGTCCACTATCACCACTGTTATTCAACATAGTATTAGAAGTCCTAGTCTCAGCAATCAGACAACAAAGAGAAATAAAAGGCATCCCAGTCAGCAAAGAAGAAGTCAAACTCTCACTCTCTGCAGATGATATGAAACTTTATGTGGAAAACCCAAAAGACTCCACCCCAAAACTGCTAGAACTCATACAGGAATTCAGTAAAGTGGGAGGATTTAAAATCAATGAACAGAGATCAGTGGCATTCCTATACACCAACAACAAGACAGAAGAAAGAGAAATTAAGGAGTCGATCCCATTTACAATTGCACCCAAAACCATAAGATACCTAGAAACAAATCTAACCAAAGAGGCAAAGAATCTGTACTCAGAAAACTTTAAAATACTCATGAAAGAAATTGAGGAAGACACAAAGAAATGGAAAACATTCCATGTTCACGGATTGGAAGAACAAATATTGTGAAAATGTCTATGTTACCTAGAGCAATCTACACATTTAATACGATCCCTATCAAAATACCATCAACTTTTTTTCAAAGAAATGGAACAAATAATCCTAAAATTTGTATGGAACCAGAAAAGACCCCGAATAGCCAGAGGAATGTTGAAAAGAAAAACAAAGCTGGTGGCATCACAATTTCGGACTTCAAACTCTATTACAAAGCTGTCATCATCAAGACAGTATGGTACTGGCACAAAAACAGACACATCGATCAATGGAACAGAATAGAGAGCCCAGAAATGGACCCTCAACTCTATGGTCAACTAATGTTCGACAAAGCAGGAAAGAATGTCCAATGGAAAAAAGTCTCTTCAACAAATGGTGTTGGGAAAATTGGACAGCCACATGCAGAAGAATGAAACTGGACCATTTCCTTACACCACACACAAAAATAGACTCAAAATGGTTGAAAGACCTAAATGTGAGACAGGAGTCCATCAAAATCCTAAAGGAGAACACAGGCAGCAACCTCTTCGACCTCTGCTGCAGCAACTTCTTCCTAGAAACATCGCCAAAGGCAAGGGAAGCAAGAGCAAAAATGAACTATTGGGACTTCATCAAGATAAAAAGCTTTTGCACAGCAAAAAAAAAGTCAGCAAAACCAAAAGACAACTGACAGAACGGGAGAAGATATTTGCAAATGACATATCAGATAAAGGGCTAGTATCCAAAATCTATAAAGAACTTATCAAACTCAAAACCCAAAGAACAAATAGTCCAATCAGGAAATGGGCAAAAGACATGAACAGACATTTCTGCGAAGACATCCAAACGGCCAACAGACACATGAGAAAGTGCTCCACAGCACTTGGCATCAGGGAAATCCAAATCAAAACCTCAATGAGATACCGCCTCACACCAATCAGAATGGCTAAAATTAACAAGTCAGAAAATGACAGATGTTGGCGAGGATGCAGAGAAAGGGGAACCCTCCTACACTGTTGGTGGGAATGCAAGCTGGTGCAGCCACTCTGGAAAACAGTATGGAGGTTCCTCAAAAAGTTGAAAATAGAGCTACTGTACAACCCAGCAATTGCACTACTGGGTATTTACCCCAAAGATACAAATGTAGTGATCCGAAGGGGTACATGCACCCCAATGTTTATAACAGCAATGTCCACAATAGCCAAACTATGGAAAGAGCCTAGATTTCCATCCACAGATGAATGGATAAAGAAGATGTGGTGTAGGGGCGCCTGGGTGGCTCAGTCGGTTAAGCGACTGCCTTCGGCTCAGATCATGATCCTGGAGTCCCTGGATTGAGTCCCGCATCAGGCTCCCTGCTCGGCAGGGAGTCTGCTTCTCCCTCTGACCCTCACCCCTCTCATATGCTCTCTCTCTCTCTCATTCTGTCTCAAATAAATAAAATCTTTAAAAAAAAAAGATGTGGTGTATGTATATATATATATACACATATATATATACGTGTATATATATATATACATATATATATATACATATATATATATGTGTATATATATATATGTATATATATATATACACATATATATATACACACAATGGAATATTATGCAGCCATCAAAAAAGTGAAATCTTGCCATTTGCAACGACGTAGTTGGAACTAGAGGGTATTATGCTAAGCAAAATAAGTCAATCGGAGAAAGATAAATATCATATGATCTCACTGATATGAGGAATTTGAGAAACAGGACAGAGGAAGGGATAGGGGAAGGGAGGGGGAAAATGAAACAAGCCGAAACCAGAGAGGGAAACAAACCATAAGAGACTCTTAATCTTAGGAAACAAACTGAGGGTTGCTGGAGTGGTAGGGGGTGGGGAGGGATGGGGTGGCTGGGTGATGGACACTGGGGAGGGTATGTGCTATGGAGAGTTCTGTGAATTGTGTAAGACTGATGAATCACAGATGTGTACCCCTGAAACAAATAATACATTATATGTTAATAAAAATTTTTAAAAAATGTTTAAAACTAAACTCAGAGTTGATAATTATGTGACATGATAAAGGTGCTAACTATTGTTAAAATGGTAATCAAATTACAATAAATAATGTATCAAATCAACATGGTATACACCTTAAATTACACAACATTATATGTCAAATATATTTCAATAAAAAGAGTGTGAATGTATTCCAATATACCTTTATTTAAAAAATTAAATTCATAGTGTTCTCCCCAACTTGTGCCACCTCCAAGGTCCTCTGTCTTGATAAAGAGCACCACCATCCATCCAGTTCTTTATGCCAGGATCTAGGAGTCAGCCTTGAAGCCTCCTTCTTCTTTGCCCTCACCAAATTCTATTAATTCTACTGCCTAAATATTTCTGGAATCCACTCACTTCTCAAAATTTTCGCTCTTCCCCCCTAAATTAAGCCACCATCCCATAGCACCTAAACTATAGGATCTACCCACATCCATTCTTATACCTTCTACCGTCCACTCTCCAGACAACAGAATGTTCTTTTTTCAAAAGAAAGAGAAGAGAAGAAAAACTCCATGAAAGACCCTGTTAAGAAGATGAAAAGAAATGCCATGGTGGGAGAAAATATTTGCAAATAATATATCCAACAAAGACTCTCAAAATTCAAGAGCAATAATGAAAACAATCCAGTTAGAATATGGGCAAAAAATGCAAAGAGACATTTCATCAAAAAAGATGCAAATAAGCACATGAAAAGATGTTCAACATCATTGGCTGTTTTAGGAAAATGGGGAAAAACCACAAAGACATACCACTATTCTCCTATCAGAGTGGCTAAAATAAAAAACAGTGGCAACACGAAATGCTGGTGAGGATGCCAAGAAACTGGATTCACACCTTGCTGTTGAGAATATGAAATGGTACAGCCACTCCGGCCAACAGCTCGGCGGTCGACAGTGTATTAGTTTGCTAGGGCTGCCATCACAAAGCATCACTGACTGAATGGCTTAAACAACAGAAATTTATTTTCTTTCAATTCCAGAGACTAGGAGCCTGAGATCAAGGTGAGGGTAAAATTGGTTTCTTTTTTTTTTTTCACAGCTTTATTGAGATATAATTGAAATATAACACTGTGTAAATTTAAGGTGTACAATGTGTTGATTTGATACATATTGCAAGATGACCACCCCCTAGTGCTAGCCAACATCTCCATCACACCATGGGTTCTTCTAAGGCCTCTTTCCGGGCTTACAAATGACCATCTTTTCCCTCTGTGTGTGCGTCTGGGTCCTAATCTCTTCTTTTTATAAGGATACAGTGATATTGGATTAAGGCCCACCATGATGACCTCATTTTAAATTAATTACCACTTTAAATGCCCAATTTCCTAGCACATTAACATTTTGTGGTATTGGGGATTAGGGCTTCAACATATGAATTTGGGTTGGGGGCAGAATTCAGCTCATACCAGAAAGTTACTTTTAAAATTAAACATATAACTACCATATGACCGGGCTCCTGGGTGGCTGAGTCAGTTAAGTGTCTGCCTTCGGCTCAGGTCATGATCCCAGGGTCTGGGATTGAGCCCCGCATCAGCCTCCTTGCTCACCGGGGAGCCTGCTTCTCCCTCTCCCTCTGCCTGCCACTCCTCCTGCTTGTGCTCTCTGTCAAATAAATACATTAAATCTTTAAAAAAAAAAAAAAAAAAACTACCATATGACCCATCAACTGCACTCCTGAGCATATATTCCAGAGAAATAAAGACTTGTGTTAACACAAAAGCATATACATGTTGAAAGATGTTCATAGCAACTTCACTCATAATAACTAAAATCTGACAACCCAGATGTCCTTCTGCAGGTGAACGGTTAAACAAACTGTGGTACATACATGGCATGGAATACTACTCAGCAATAAAAAAAAAGGATAAAAGGATAAACTACTGATACACACAACAATCTGGAAGAATCTCCGGAGAATTACGCTGAGTGAAAAAAGCCAATCCCAAAATGTTTCATATCATGTGACTCCATTTATATAACATTATTGAAATGACAAAAATTATAGGAATGGAAAACGGATTTGTGGTTGCCGGGTCAAGGAGAAGGTGGAGTGGGAGCTAAGTGGATGTGGCTTTTAAAGCTCAACACAAAGACTCTGTACTGATAGAAATAGTATCTTGACCGCATCAATGTCAATATCCTGGCTGTGATTTATACTATGACTTTTTAAAACACTGCAATTGGGAAAAACTGAGTATAGGGGCGCCTCAGTGGCTCAGTTGGTTAAATGTCTACCTTCAGATCATGGTCTCGGGGTCCTGGGATCGAGCCCCATGTCAGGCTCCCTGCTCAGGTGGGGAGCTGGCTTCTCCCTTTCCCACTACCCTCCCTCCCTGCTTGTGAGTGCTCAAATAAATAAATAAAATCTTTTTTTTAAAACTGAGCAAAGAGTACAAAAGATGTCTTTCCATTATTTCTTACAACTGCATATCAATTTATAATTATCTCAATATAAGAAGTCTTTTTTTTTTTAATGTTTTAAACCTTTAGATTTTACCATTGTTCTTAGGCCAAAAACCTACTAGGTCCTACATAATCTATCACTTGCCTACCTTGCAACCCTATCTTGCAAACTTCTCACTCACTGTGGGCCAACTCAACTGGCCTTCTTCCAGGTCTTCAAATGTCCCTTTCAGACTCTGAACTCTGCACATGCTATTCCTTCTTCCTGTGATGCTCTTCTCTCTACATTTTACCCAGCTAACTCTAATTGATCCTTAAGTCTCTTTTCATTCAGTCACTCATAGATGATGGGGATCCAGCATTCAGGATACATATGGTCCATACTGATAGAGAGCTTACAGCATTTGCCTTTCTGGATCTGGGTTACTTTTGATGTTTATTTTCCCTTTTGCTATCCCAAAACTTTAGTAAAACCTTGTTTAAACATCTAGAATTCCCCTAGCTGTTCTTTGGGTTATGATCCTAAGAAAGCCAGATGGTGGGCACCTGGGTGGCTCAGTTGGTTAAGCGACTGCCTTCGGCTCAGGTCATGATCCCGGAGTCCCGGGATCAAGTCCCACATCGGGTTCCCTGCTCAGCGGGGGGGTCTGCTTCTCCCTCTGACCCTCTTCCCTCTTGTGCTCTCTGTCTCTCAATCTCTCTCTCAAATAAATAAATAAAATCTTTAAAAAAATAAAAATAAATAAATAAAAAATAAAAATAAAGAAAGAAAGCCAGATGGTCAGAGTATCAAAAGTGTAATGGAAAATAGTGTACTGGAATACTCCACTGAGCTCAGCTGGGGATAATTACATAGGGAGAAATGTTCAAGGTAACATTGTTAAGACACAACATTTGAGGCCGTGAAGTCTAGCTGCCACTTACTTCACAAGATGTCTCCCTCTGTGGAGAGTGTCAGGGTTTGGGTATTCATGTTACAATGAAGTTCTGTTTTGTTTTATTTAATAAACAAACAGCACTTTCCTTATACTAATTTGTACAATGTGTTGGCTCTACTCTGAATTGGGATGATGTAGATGAAGACCATAAATGACCACTGGGTGTCATCGAAGTCTTATACAAGGCAACAGTCTTGGTTGGCATGGCTCCTTAGTGGTCTACCTTTTCTGGAAAGTGGAGATAAATTGTGCTCGGTTCTAAAAGGAACGAAAGCACATTATCAATTTAGAACTTATCTATGTGGTAATATGGGCTAGAAGAACACGGCTGAGGACTGGAAAATAAGCAAAAAATAATGTCTTGAAATCATCCAAAATAACATCTCAAAGTCCTTTCACTTGTATTTGTATACTTTCTTCAAAGTATTCGGACAGCTATTTGGGCCCTGTTAATGGGAAATCTACTGTTTTGTTTTGTTTTTATTTTAAATTATTTCATTATTAGTACTTCTAGCCTTTGTATTGCCTTGCCCTTGGCCCATCCCATTAGTTTAGGTACTGTACAGACTATAGTAGGAAGTGGGCTTACCACCTCATGACAACTCGAAGCGTAATAAGCATGTGCCCCAAGGCAAGAGTGACACTGACATGGAAGGGAGGGCCCCACATGGCAGGGTGACAAACCTCTGCAACCTGTCACCTTTCAAAGGAAATACATATGATTTTGGCTTAGACCTGCCAGAACCTCACTAACGATCATTTTAAGACTTGTGTTCCTAATGATAACCACCAGCTGTGCTAACCTATTTCTATCCATGGACTGAATGCACCTAGGAATCAAATCGTTTGAGTTCTATGCTCACCTCCCAATACAAAGTCTGGTTTTCACAGGCAAAAGACGTTCTGGATTTTTTTCTACACTTTGCTGACAAAGTCATTACCCTCTGACTCCAAGGTCATATTAGTTATAGTAGTTAAGCTTATATATCTCCAGTGTGATGATGCAAAGCCATGATAGAATTTGCTGGAGCCCCAGTTAAGCACTCTATTAGGTGACTCCAAAGAAAATATTTTGTAAAAAATAGATCCCCAAATTCTTAAAATATCAGAAGTTTATTTCTTGGTCAGGTAACCTTCCAAGACAAGTGTTGGAGATTCCCCTAAGTGACTCCCCTAGGGCCATGTCATCTGCATAGTCGGGGCTGGTTCCAGCCAGTGGATGGGGGAAAAGAGCAGCTAGGAGTCTCAACGCTGTGTTAAAGGTTCCATCCTAGGAGTGGCACACATGACTTTCGCTCAAGTTCCATTCATTGCCTAGAATTGAATCACATCATTATACCTAACTGCAAGGGAAGCTCGAAATGATGGTCTAGCTGTGTTCTCCCAAAAGTCAGATTTTTGGAGGCAGCACTTGGTCCACAAGTATCCACTACTAGTCCAAATCATGAAGTTTTACTCTGATTAAACATTAAATTGAGGCACAGAGCAGTACATTTTCCCAAGGTCATACAGCTAGCAAATGGCCAAGTTAGGATTTAAGCCTAGAGTCTCTACTTTTAACCACTCTAGTATATTTCTAATACTGTTTGATTGTCTAACAGCCACTCTGTATTACTTTGTAATTTTTTAACAATAATTTTTTTAATTAAAAAAAAAAGATGCAAGGAGCCAGGGATAGCTAACCAGAGGGACAATTTCCTATGAATAATTTGCAGGGCTCCTCCCCATCCCCACCCCCTCTGCATGTTCAGAGAGGTGAGCAGAAGCAGACTGGGTATGCCACACATGGAAACTAAGACTTCACCTAGTGGTGCTCTGCCCAGCAGACTGCAAGAGGGTAGGGCAATGCCGCATGGGTTAGAAGCTGCTTTAGAACCTTTCCTAAATTCTGGGCAGCAGGCAGCCTCACCAGCACCTGACCTCTTCCCAAAGCACCTGGACAACGCATTGCGGGCCCTCTGGAGGCCCACGCCCGGATCCCCTGCCTGCTCCAGTCCACTGGAGCCTGGAGGCCGCGTCTGCTCTAGGCTCCTGAAGAAGGCTTTCTCTCACTGGAGGAGAAAGTGGGCAAATACCCTTGCCTTGGCCTCTTAACACTTGTGGAGCCCAGGTCATAGAACGCAGAGTTCTCCAGATAAACGAGGCAGCCGTCCAGAAAACATGTAATGGTATGTTCCCAGGCAGTAATCCCATGAGGGAGGTACTGTTATTACCAGCATTCTACAGATGCAAACAATGAAGCACAGAAAAATTAAGTCCTTTTCCAAAGGCCAGACAGAAACCAGTGGTTCAACTCAGTGGAATCTGGCTCCTACCGCTTGCGTGAACACAACCTCTTTGCAATCCTATGAATTGGCGGGGCGCCTGGGTGGCTCAGTCCTTAGGCGTCTGCCTTCGGCCCAGGATCCTGGGATCGAGCCCCGCATCGGGCTCCCTACTCTGCGGGAGGCCTGCTTCTCCCTCTCCCACTCCCCCTGCTTGTGTTTCCTCTCTCGCTGTGTCTCTCTCTGTCAAACAAATAAAATCTTAAAAAAAAAAAAAAAAAAAACCTATGAATTGGTACAACTCTTTAGTGGGTGAAGAAGCAGCATGGGGCGGGGCGGGGCGGCGCGGGGCGAGGGGAGGGGAGGAGAAAGGGAGTGGAGAGAAAGGAATCCGTGTACCCAAAAGGATACTCAGAGTTTCAAAGGGTTCCTTACAAGTTCTCCCCGTTTGGTGGAGTGTGTGTGGATATGAGTGTGCGCGCGCACGCTTTAACCACCAAATAGACAAAATAAAAGGGACCTGACTAGGATCTAAGACCTGGAAGGCAAAAGGCAAAAATTGGTACTGAAAGTTCCAGAAGCGTGCCGTAACTGACAACCCAGCGCTGTGAGCCTCCGGTGGTGAGGTTTCACCCTCCGCACCTCTTCTACGAGGAGCTGCGGTTTCAAACTGACAGCCTGGAGCCACACGCGGATGACAGAAGGTTCCAGCACGAAAGCAGCGCTCCCCTCCCGGCTCCTGCACGCAGCCCGGGAGCGCCCGGCACCTCGGCCGGCTGGCGCCCAAAGGTTCCCTGAGGCGTGGGGCGGTGCAGCCAGGGCGGGGAGCTGAGGCAGGGAGTAGGGGCGGGGAAGGTCGGGGATTGTTTTCTTCAGGTTCGTGGACGAACCTTGTTGTGAGCCATTTGCACACCTCCGGTTCCTTACGCAATGTGAGTGCTGCTCCAGGTGCAAAGTGCCCGTCCCAGGGGTCTTTCCCTCGCCCACTGCTGCTTGCCCGCCTGAGCTCTTAGTAACCAGGCCTGTGAGCGCGGACTCAATGGGGAGGCCACCGGCCTAGCGTCTCAGAGCCTCGACCCATGCTGGGTACCCTCAAGGGCCAGGAACCCTAGCTTTTGCTCTCTTTAACCACTGAGTAGTCTATAAAGGGAAATGGGCCTGGGGGGGGGGGGGGGGGGAAGGGGGCGTCAGTAAGACCTAGAAGGCAGAAGGCTCATTCCCGTTCAAATCCTTTTGCTTTACTCACACCAGCAGATAGAAAGGTAATCTTGGCGGAAACAGCAGGGTCTCGGGTTGGCGAGCAGGGCCAGGCGGCGCCCGCCTCCGGTCCTCGGGGTTGACCCTCGAACCTGTTCCGGGATCTTTCCGGGTCGCCCGGCGATCCCTCCCACTCAATGCCCGCGCTCCTGCTAGTCTCTGGGAGAACACTCTCCTTCCGGTCTGCTCCTGGGCCGGAGGGGTGTGTTCGGGACTGTCAGTGCCCCCTTCCCACCGGCCCCATTGCGCTCTGCTCAAAGCACCCGGCACAGGAAAGGTGGGATAGTGCGGCCTTCCCCCGTGAGCCCCAGGCCAAAAACCCAGCGCGAAGCGGCCTTGCCTCTGCGGCCCAGACCTGAGTTCAAATGACGTCTTTGCTGGGTGTCCCTGAAGGTTTTCTCAAGGTCCCCACGTCAGCAGTGGGTGTGTTTCTATTATGCGCTCTCGCGGAGTTTACACCAAGGAAAAAAGTGGGGTCCAAGTAGGCAGACCCTGGAGTCAGAGATCCCATCTGCTTAAGGGTGGAAGGGTCTGTGAGGAGCTGACCGCACCCAGAATCCCTGGAGGCTCTGTTAGGGATGAGGGGGCAAGTTGAGGACACTAGCAATGCGAAAGGATTGGGCAAGCGTTGTCCCCAAGAAGACGCAATGGCCAATGAAGAAGGGAGGAGAGCAGGCCAGTATGGTCCTGGAAAGGTGGAGATAGGAGACTCCCATAAACTCCCAACTTCTCCCAACGTTTTTGAGTTCTAGAATGAACCCAAAAGAAATTCAAAAGCTCAGACTCCTAGAACTTCTAGGGGGATGAAAACATGAAAGAATGCCTCTAGGACCAATGGCCCAGAAACCCACGTCCCCAGGACCCTCTATGGGAAAGTGCAAAGTGGGGACAAGGGGCAGTCCAGCAACAGTGCATGTGACAACGCCCCCCCCCCCCAGGAGACTAGGCAAGTGCGAATAAGCCTATCCCTCTGCACACGGAGGACACCCTGCGCTCCCTCCCCACAGGGGGCATCCTCTCCCCCACTGGACCCCTCAGTGTAATGGAGGATGCCCAATGGTAGAGCAAAGGCAGTGCATTGGGCCAGGCGAAGCCCAAGGCAGCGGTAGGTCAGGGGCTGAAAACAAGGCATGGAAGACCTGATCTCCAGCTGTTCACCAAGGCTCAGAGTAAATACCCTGGGATTTGCGCTACAGCAACAGAGAAAGGAGGGGTACCCGACTCAAAGAATGTCCTTTCTACCCTCTACCTTCAGTGTTCCTCTGTCCAATGGGAACGGTGATTCCGTCCATGTCTGGCAAGGGTTACCTCGAGGCTCTCCTGGGAGGACAGAGTGGGACTCCGTGACCTGATAAAGTACCGCAGCAGCAACCTGATGGGCATGGGATTCAAAGTGGGAATGTCTTAGCGAAGCGACTGGGATGTAGGAGGCCAGAGCAAAAACACTGAGCTCCCCTACTTCCCCCATTCTTCTCTGGTTCCCCGGAGAGTAAAAGAATGCCCCTGCCAAGCGAGAAAACCAAAAGCAAAAAAGGGGAAGGAGAGCGCTCTGAGGCAGAGGGAGTGTGGCCACACAGAGGTGTCCCTCTACCCTTCTCAGATCACTGTGGAGAGGGGCGTCCCTCTGCTCTGAACTGTGGACGAATGTGTCCATTCTCTAGGGTACTGTCTCCCTGACTTTAGACCAAAATGAGGAAGTCATTAGGATATTGTGATGTGGTGACCAGATCATTGGGGCAAACCCAGCTTTGTGGCTGAATTATCAGATTTCATATTTCAAGTCTTTACTTTATTCTCCAAATGCAGTTGTAAGTTCTGCCTCTCTGGTTCCCTCGCTCTTGCTCTATCTCCTTGCTCATTGCCTCTCGTCTTTTCTCCCATATACACATACAGTCCCTTATTTTCCAGTTAAAGGGAAACTGGAATCATATTTTCTTCCAGGAAGATTCCATTTTCCAGACCTCAGCTGACCTAGACTTTAGGTTATTAATGGAGGTTCTCATAGATAACAAAATACAATAAACTTGCCACCATGAAAAAGCCTAGAGGACATGCTTGGAGTGGGAACAAATGAGCAAAGAGAAGACAAAACTAGGGCAATTATCTCTTTTATATTTCATTTTGGGGGGGGGGGGGGGATTTCTACATCAGGCCAAAGCAGCTACCACTGTGGTGACAGAAACTCTTGGAATTTGGAGTCAAGATACCAAAAGGCAATACTGATAAAATATCTAGAGATTAGTTTTGCAACTGGGGCCCAAAAGCAGCAGGCTGAGCACAGCAGTAAGGCAAGGCAGTCCCTTGGTGGTGAGAGCCCCACCTCCCAAAGCGTTTCTAACTAGTTCACCAGCCTCCATCAAGGGGCCTTCCTTAACCAAAAGGAAGGCTGGGAACTAAATCCAGGCAGATTTGAGGGTGGATTACCTTCCTCATTATTCCGCAGAGAGTGAGCTGTGTGGATGCTGGAGTTTTAATTACACACTTGCTTTTTCTGGGGAAGAAGACCAAGATCATATTTTTCAAAGTATCAACTTGTTTTCCATTAGGCAGTTGTTGAAACAAGTTCTTTCAGCGACATGCTATGTCTTTAGGAAGGGGTGCTTCAGATGGCTCGCACTAGCACAATTTTGTGGCTTTTAATTACTATTTTGTTCTTTTGGGGGGTTTCAGAGACTGGCGCCTCAGCGTTATTAGACCGTCTACTGGGCCCGCTGCAACCACGCATATCTCCAGCAGGTGTCGCCACAAGGCAAGCACTGCCGCGGGAACTGCGAATTTGGGGAGTCCAGTAAGGCGAGTGTCCCTCAACTCCGGGCCACGGTCCCCAACCGCTAGGAAATACTGATATAGGGGAAGTCGCCACTTCAGATTTAAAAGAAGAAGAAATTGCAATGACAGGACGAAACAGGGTCCTAAACTGAAAGAACCGTAAAATAGGGTTAAGTGCTTGAGATAAAACTTTTTTCTATTTGTTTCTGTAAGCTTACCAAGACTTGTAGCATCGAGAAGACTCTCTCACCTAAGTATTAGGCCACTTCTTTGTCATAAAAATATGGAATTTAGAATTAGAACGAACTTTGAAGGCCATCTGGTCAATCTGATCTAGCGTTCCAACCTAGAGAGGAAATTCCTGGGATCGCTTTTGACCTGTCAGTTAACCATGAAATATACATAATTGCTCGAAGTCTCGTCCTATCAGGAAAGTACAAGGAAAATATGGTTTCGAATATATCATTAATAAGAATACCTTTGAATTTATATAGCTTTTCACGCAAGCAACAAGAAAAAAATCGTTTAAACATTATCTAATTAATTGCCTAATATTCCTGTGGGTTGGTTAGCAAGTATGTGGAAGTAGGTATTATTATACGTGGTTTATGGATAATTTAAATCAATTGACTTTGTCAAGTGCCGAATGACTGACAAGAGTAACTGCCAGACACTTCGAGGAAAAGCGGAGCTAGACCCGGCCCGACTCTGGGCACCGCTTTGATTAATGTTTGAACGCTGACCTCGGACAGGAAGATACGAATCATTGGAACTGGTTGGCACTTGAACACAGAATGGGATGGGAGACCCCGTGTCTTCTTCCTCTGAGCCAGTCTCCGTCCTCACGCCTTCGGTCCTACTGCTGCTGGCCACCCTGACTCCCCACCGCGCCCCTTCCCCAATCCCTCGCCTCGCTGCTCACATTCAGCAGCGGCCTGTCTGCACCCGCAACCACAGCAGCCGCAGGGCCCGCCCTGTGTCACCAGCCCCCCGGCCGGGCGTCCCCGAGCGCCCGTAGCCCCGCGGCCCGGCGCTTGGGATTGGCTGTTGCTAGGTGACGTCGCCTGCGCTCACGTGACGAGTGTTAAATGCCCACCCTGCCCGAACCCGCCTCGCAGACAATCGTAAGGCCGCTCTGGGCTGCTCACCTGCTCCCGCCTCCCGGAGCCCTGGCCTGGCCCCGCCACCCCTGCCCCCTCCACGGCCCGCCCCCCGCCCGAGCCGGCGCTGGGCAAGAAGCCGAGCGGGTAGAGAGGCGGAGAGAGGATGCGGCCGGCGGCAGCTGTCCCGAGCAGTGCACGGTGATCGCCTCCCCCGGAGGAGGAGTTGCCCAGACCGTTGCCACATTTCTTGTTTTCCTCCCCACCCTCCCTCACCCCCCGTAATTACATTGGCTGCTGGAGGGGACAGGGAGAGACGGAGGAGGCGCCTCGCTTCCCCCCTCGCGCCCGCCACCTCTGCTCTTTCCCGTCCCGGGCCAGGATGACTGGAGTCTTTGACAATCTGGTGGCTGATATGCACTCAACCCAGATCACGGCCTCCAGCACGTACCACCAGCACCAGCAGCCCCCAAGCGGCGGCGGCGCTGGCCCCGGCGGCAGCAACAGCAGCAGCCTCCACAAGCCCCAGGAGTCGCCCACACTCCCGGTATCCACAGCTACCGACAGCAGCTACTACACCAACCAGCAGCACCCGGCCGGCGGCGGCGGCAGTGGGGGCTCGCCCTACGCGCACATGGGTTCCTACCAGTACCACGCCAGCGGCCTCAACAACGTCCCTTATTCGGCCAAGAGCGGCTACGACCTGGGCTACACCGCCGCCTACACCTCCTACGCACCCTACGGGACCAGTTCTTCCCCGGCCAACAACGAACCTGGTACGCACAACGCTGGCGTCATGGGTGACAAGTCAGTCTAGTTACTGGGATGGGTGGGATAAAATTGTTTGGGTCGGGGATCCATCCGGAACCCTGGCGTTTACACTGACCGCTCCCTGCCCGCCCTGCGCCTTTTACCCTTCTCAACCACCAATCTGCGGGGTGAGGGTGGGGGGGGGGGGGTCACTGGGTACGTCCCTCGGTGCTCGGCTGGTGGGACCGGGTGGCCTTGGGGGGCCGAGTGGGCGCGCGGTGCATGCTTCATGGTAACCCCATTTCCTTACCACCTGCTCCTTCTTTCTCTCCGGTTGGCTCCTTCTTCCCCTTCCCGGAGAATCCAGCTCCCGGGTTCCGTGGCGGCGCGAGTCCGCACTTAGCGAAGTTGAGTCTGAGCGCCCCGTTGCGTCTCCGAGAACCCGCTTCCCGGCTGAGGCCAAGTCCCACGCCAGGCCCCTACGCCCAGCGGGAACTGTTTGGGGCCCCTGGTGCGCTGTTCTCACGATTGCGTTGCGTTGCAGAGAAAGAGGACCTCGAGCCTGAAATCCGGATAGTGAATGGGAAGCCAAAGAAAGTCCGGAAACCCCGCACCATCTACTCCAGTTTCCAGCTGGCGGCTCTTCAGAGGCGTTTCCAAAAGACTCAATACCTGGCACTCCCCGAGCGAGCGGAGCTGGCGGCGTCTCTGGGCCTCACCCAGACTCAGGTGAGGGCTCCCGGCCTGGAGGGAAACGAGGAGCGCTCTGGTCTGGGATGGCAGGGAAGCAGGCGGGGTCAGGACAACGTTTTAAAAATTTTTAAGGATTACGAGGCCCGCGCCTTGAGCGGCCTAAACTTCTACGCGTGAAGCTGAAATCCCCCCCGGGGGTTGGGGGTGGGGGGGCGCGGCGTGTGAGAAAACGAAAGGACCGGGGTGGGCAGAAATCCGCTTTCACAGTCTTTCCGCGAGAAACTGATTAAGCGGGTAAAATAACTGGCCCTCCTGACCCTCTCCCCCGTCACCATCACCACGGTGCACCCACACCAGCTGTCTCCGACTTTCTGAGATTCCCTCCCAATAGAGTGGGAGCCATCCCAGCCTCCGAGGCCTCGGCACGTGATCCGCTTACCTGCCTCCTCCCCTCCCCTGCCCCAGATCAGGTTCTTCCACTAACGCTCGGGTCCCTTTTCCACAAAGGTCAAAATCTGGTTCCAGAACCGCCGGTCCAAGTTCAAGAAGATGTGGAAAAGCGGTGAGATCCCTTCGGAACAGCACCCTGGGGCCAGCACCTCGTCACCTTGCGCTTCGCCGCCGGTGTCGGCGCCGGCCTCCTGGGACTTCAGCGCGCAGCAGCGGATGGGGAGCGGCGGCGGCCCGGGCAGCGGCGGCAGCGGCGCGGGCAGCTCGGGCTCCAGCCCGAGCAGCGCGGCCTCGGCTTTCCTCGGCAACTACCCGTGGTACCACCAGGCCTCGGGCCCTGCCTCACACCTGCAGGCCGCCGCGCCGCTGCTGCACCCAACGCAGACCCCGCAGCCGCACCACCATCACCACCACCACCACCACCACCACGGCGGCGGGGGCGCCCCGGTGAGCGCGGGGACGATTTTCTAACCCGAGGGAGACTGCGCCAGAGACTGAGAGAGCAGAGACCGGTGATCCTCAGTGCTCGCCCCAAGAGCCAGAGGGTCCCTCCAGCTGGCCCGCGGACGCCTCCCAACTTCAGGGAGGAGCGGCCCGGGATGGCCTGCCACGGGCCCTGCTCCCTAGCGCGGCCACCGAGCGGCCGGGAACTGGAAGGTTCTTCGAGGCCCCCGGCAAGGCCTGCCGCCTTGGCCGCCTTTCCGACCTGAGCCCCGCCTCGGACATGCCTCCCCCACCCCTCCGCGCCCCGCGAGGCGGTCGGGCGCCTTCCTCGCCGCGGGCCACGAGCTGAGTCCGGGGGGAGGGACGCCTCCCCCGCCCGCGAGGCTTCCAGGGTGCTCTGAGGCTCCTTTCTCCGTGCCCGCCCCCAGGCCCAGCTCCAGTCGGCTGGGCTGACTGACCTCCCCGGCCTGCGCGCCCTCCCCCACACGGCCCCGTGACCCGGGCGGCCCGCCGCTTTTTTTCTGCCCTGCTGTCTCCAGCCCTTGGAGCCCCACTCTGCCCCGCCTTAGATCTCCCCCAGGAACGCTCCCTTAGCTCTCTCCTCTTCCATCACCAGTGGAGTTTTTTTATTTTTATTTTTTTAAAAGTTTAGGTGCCTTTGCGGATGACCTCATTTTGATGTTGGGGAAAAAATGATTTTTTAATATGCGGACACTGCAAAAAAAATGTGTTTAAATTATCTTTTTTAAAACCTATTCAGGATTGTTAGGCTGGACTTCGACATAGTTTGTAAATAAAGGTGTCTGTGCAGATTTTCCCACTGATTTATTTGTATAAAAATACTCGGCTTTTCAGACTTTTTTGTAAATCCCCACTTGTGAAAACTGCGGTTTAGCAGTGACCTCAGCAACCCCTCCATTTTATTTTTCCCTTTGAAATTTTTCTCAGTTAAACTAAGCTACTGATTTGGTTTTGTTTTATCTTACCCTAAAGTCTTTGTTCTTGAAGTGAAAGGTATTTTGGGGTTATTTATTATGAAAACAACATGCTTCTTAATGTTGATTTTACAATATGAAGAGATTATTTAAATAAATTATTGTTTTCATTGGATGTGTGCGCTTGTTCCTTGGTGTCATGACCTGGAACCTCGAGCCTCAGCGCGGGCGGGGAACCTGGCCGGCCAAGAGTGACACATCTTTCAGAAGCTGCGAGAGCGGTGAGGCGGCGAGGCGGGAACAGGCGCGCTCGGCGCGGGCCTCCCGGAAATGTTCACGCTCTGCGGGCACTCGAGTCCTGGCGCGGGCTTTGCCAGCTCGAGGCGCGGTGAGTCACTCAGCGCCGGGGCGGCTACAGCCTCCGCCCGCCGGGCCCCTCCAGCGCCGGCGCCACTGGCCCGCGCCTGGGCGGTCTGTGCCGCCCCCGCACCGGTGGTGCCGGCCGGGCCGCGCTTCCGAGCCGCCGCAGGGGACCCGCAGGCGCAGCCTGAGCGCTGCCGAAGCCGGGGTCAGACCCCTACATTGGACCCTCCCCTCTGTTTGCCCCGTGGCCCTTCTGGGGCCGGCTGAGCTGAGAACTCGGTGAGTCACCCGGCCCTCGGGAAACTCGGTTGGCTGCTCTGGAATGTAGGGCGACTCCGGCATACAGGGCTGCGTTAACACATACAATCACACACTGTGACTCTTACAGTCACATCTGTACTATCACATACTCTCACTCGTACACACACTCACAGTCACACGCTCCTACTGAGTCACACACACATTCAGACCCGCGCATCTTCGCATGCACTGATACACAAACCCACATAGGCACGCTCATGCATACAGGCACATTCGCCCAGGGACTGATGCACATTGCTGTGGGGGTGGCCCCCTTCCACCTCACATTCTCTGAGGGGAAAGGCCCACACACCATTCAGCTCTGCCTTCCACCTGGGGTCCCACCCAACCAGCTTCCAGTGTGGGAAGTGACCCTACTTTCTGTCATTCTCTGCAAAGGCCAGGGGTAGGTGGGTAATGCAGGCCTGAACTAAAAGTCCCTTTCCTTCAAAGCACTGAGGCCTACAACGGAAGTATCTTAGTTTTCATCACTGATTCTGTGACTTTGGGCTACTCACCTTAACCTCTCTGTGCTGCAGTTTGCAGATCTATAAGATAGGAGAAAGAATAACAGCTATCTCAGAGTTTTTGTGAGCATATAGTGAGACAATGATGTAACACAGTGCCTGGCACATGGTAAGCACTCATTTTTGCTATTAGTAGCACATTGTTTTGTCCCAATGTCCCCCAAAGAGGGAGGCTTTACTCATGCCTGTGATTATGAGGCCCAGACTTACCCAGAGGCCTTTCCAGCTTCACCTCATGTGGGAGAGCAGCACTCTAGAGCTGAGAGAGCTCAGAGCCCTTCTTATATGAGAACCTGAACCTCAGCCATCCCCCCTGAAAGGACCAGCTTCTACTGGAGAGGAATTTAGGGGCAGGCCAGAGAGCCCTGCTAGCCAGATCCAGGCCTCCTCTCCTCTAGGATGGCTATTCAGACCATCCTTGCATGTCTTCAGATAACCTCTGCCAAAAAGCAGACAAGAGATGGGGGTGACTTTCCAGGTTCAGTGGCATCATCCTGACACAAATCCTGTCTTTTCTGGCCAGATAGTTTGGGGCCCTGCATGGAGTCTAGCTTACAACAGAGTGTGGTCAGGGAGTGGGGCTCTGGGAAAGACAGGGAGGTTACAAATCCAGTGTCCATTCACATTCCTGCATTGTTTTCCCAGGCTAGGAAGGCCTGAGCTGAAGCTCATTGACCCCGTGATTCTAGCTTCTCTAAGCAGCCGCTGCCTAGCAGACCCCCATCCCCCAGCCCCAAATTCCGTGGTTTTCTTTGAGTGCCAGTAGCTGGTGCCAGCCTTCCCCCTGCGGTTGAATGTGCCCTCCCCTCCTTTGCGCGCACTCCCCTCCCCCTCCTGAAACCAGCGAAGAGAGACGGGGCAGTAAATTGGCTGGTGTCGAGGATCTGCAGCAGACAAGATGATTAAGAGGCCTATGCCGGAGCGCCCGGGGCAGGGAATGTCAGCCCAAGTTGGAATCACGCAACAGGCCTTGGCATGAGCGAGCCTGGGAGCCGGGAGGGCGGGCGGCCCCAGCTCCGGGGTGGGCCGAGGCCCCACAGACTCGCTGGAGTCACCGAACCTGGCACCCGGCGGCGGCGGGGTCGCGCCAGGCCACGGCGCGTCTTTCCCCGGGAAGCCCGCGAAGCAGAGAGCAGGAGGGTGCAGGGGCCAGAGGAAGGGGGCGTTTCCGCAGACCCCGAGAAGGGCAAAGAGACGCGAAAGCGAGGATGCGCCCAGGTCCCAGAAGTGAGGGAGCGGGGAGGGGGAGGGTGAGCGAGGGGACAAACAAAGCGCGGCTGGGGGAGGCAGGGGCCGGCTCCAGCCCCGCCGGGGGCAACGAGCTGGCAAGTCTTTCTCACAGTCTCACGGCCCGCCGAGAGACGCGGAGCCCTGTGATCAGCCCGCCGCCGAGCACACCCGCCCCCCCCCCCCCCAACCCCCCGCGCGCGGGACTGCGCTCCCCAAAGCGCGAATGAAAAATGGAAATGGGAAGCCGCGATCACGGCTCCCTACACTGGGAAACTAGTCGCGCTCGGAACACACATAAATCTTCATTGTAATCCCCTTCCATTTGCCCGCGTGAAATATCAGACCAGAGACAGGATATGACAAGCGCTGGGAAGCAGGGGGAGGGAAGCCGAAGAGTGAGGGGTGCCCGGCCCTCTCTGCTCCACCCCCTGGCAGGGTTGCTCTGAACTCTGGCAGAGCGCTGGTATTGAGTTCCAATTCCCGAGGCTGGCAGCCTGGGCGCGCCCTCTTCCACTTCTCCTCCCGTGCCCCCCCCCCCCCCCCCCCGCCCTCAGCGCGCGCAGGGCTGCAGGCCACCCAGCCCCGGGTGCTCCGCGGGGCATAGACAGCCCCCTCCCGCTGCCCCGAATTCCCGCCGCCCGCCCCGCGGCTCCCGGGCTGCGGAGAGCAGAGAAGAAAGGGAACGGATCCCGGGCCTAATCAGATCGGCTGCAATGTGGGACCATTTAGGAGGCTTCCCCCTCGGCTTTCTTTCAGGATTACTTGTGAAAATTGTGAATATCCGTCCTGTGTAAGAATTTCCGAGACTGGTGGGGCGAGTTTGGGGGAAGTATCAGGTTTGATGGGGGCGGAGAGTGCGCTGCAAAACTGGAGCTTTGTTTACAAACAGTTCAGCCGTAGAAGGGGGGAGGAGGGAAAGAGGGGTAAAGGGAGGAGTGCAGATGTGGTGGAATGGTCCCCTCCAGTGTTAGAAGCCCCCTGGAAGGGGAACGATCTTGGGGACCAGGAATCCCCCTTGCCTTTCAAAAAAAAGTCGTGCTCACTGACAGTAAAACCCAGGAGCAACTCCCCCACTCCCACACAGCCCACCCCCGCGTCCCCGTCCCAAGCTCCAGCTCAAAAGTCAAAAGCCGGCTCCTTTCCCGCCAAGGAACAGCGACCACCAGTGCCTTAAACCTGTTTAGGATCAGAGACCTCTTTGAGACCGTAGCTACAGATCTTCGCTTCCTCCTAAAATACCTCCCTTGCATTCGATTTTGGGGTCCCCAGAAGCCAGGGGATGGGGCGCGATCCTGAGGTTCCAGTTACGTGCGCCCCTGGCCCTGTCGGACCAGGCTTTCCGGAGACTGGTGCGTTCTGGCAGGGTCATGACACCCAAAACAGCCTCCCTCTGCCGTGACCTCCTTCCCCACCTGGGGTCTGCCCCGAGCGCCTTTCCTACTGCCCCTTCCCCTCCCCCCCTTAGACACCCCAGCGGGGGCGGATGCGGAGGCCCCACAGCGCTCCGAGGCCCCCCTGGCGGGAGCTCCCCTCGCAGGGACGGGTTTGGCAGTGATTGCCACATTACAAGATGTTACATTCCGCCCTGGGGCCTGGGGCCGGGTGGGGCGGGGGAGACGAGATGTTTCACGAAAAGAAAGCGCAGGCAGGTCTTGGAGCCTCCACGTGAGAACACAGGCACAGTCTCTAGAGACCTTTCTTCCAGGGGCCGCCTCCGGCTCTGACTCCGACTGCTCGCTCACTCGTCCTCAGGGTCGGGCCAGACCGCAAACACTACTGAGTCTTCGCGATTTGCGGGCAGTGTGGCCGCGCTCGCGCGACTGTCCGGAGGCCGTTTGCGGGATCCTCAGGAGCCCTGGGGCCACCAGCTGCGTCCCGGGTCGGGTCCGGCCAGCACAAGGAGTTGGGGGGCGGGGGAGGGCGAGGATCAGGTGTGAAGCCCGGGAAGGTGGAGAACAGCTGCGTGGGGCAAGCGGGGGCTGCAGGACAGAAGATTAGAATTTAGGGGACGGAGAAGAGGCGAGAGGGAGGGAGAGACTGGACTTGGAGAGCTCTGGGGTCATCCCAGAGGGCCGACTTGGGCCCGTACGGAGCAAACAGGGCGGGCTTCCTACATTCCCGTTCCTGCCCTCCTTTTGGTGGTGCAGGAGTCTCAGACACCCTAGAAATGAAATCGTCGCTCACGGAACAATGGGGACTTCTGGCCCTGGAACTCGACCGAGTCTAGGATGCTCCGAGAGGTGGCCGCACACCAGAAGGATTCTCCCGCCCGCAGCCGCCGCGTCGCCCCCTCCTCCGGGGCAGCCCCCGCCCCGCCCCATCCCTCTGCCGCCCTGGCCTCAGCTTCTTAAAGTCGCAGGGTGTCTCAGCGCTCGAGAGAAGCGCCGCCCAAGTGGGGAGTGTGTGTTTCTGGGGGGCGCTATCTCCAGAACGGTAGAAACCAAAGAAGGGCCTAGGGGACCGCGGGGCGGGCCTCGACAACCCTCAGCTTCTTCCCCCCTCATCCCAAAGCCTCCAAATAGCAGGCTCGTATCCACACCAACTCCTCAATCCGACGGCTGCTCCCGCACCCCACTCCCCGCCTTCGGCCCCCCCGGCCTGCAAACTCCCGAGCCCAACCCGGCTGCTCTGTGAAGGGGGTTTGCGAGAATCCGGGAAAGGGGCCGAAGGAAGGAGGGTAGAAATGGAAATAAGAAAGGAAGGAGTGTAGGGATGAGGGTGCGGGAGGTAGGGCTCGGTCACTTTCTTGATCGTTGCCTCATTTAGGGTGGGGGCCTGGGGCTTCCGTGGCATCCAAACCGGGAAAGGCAGGCACGCGGGGAAAGGGATTCTCTTCTCGACATGTTCACGAGGAGAACAGTGAAAATTTGCCTTAGGTGGCCAATTTTCTCATTTGCCCCTATTAAAAGAAAAAGCCCAAGAAATTCAATTAAAGCCACCCTGGCCAAGGCGCTATTTGAGGCATGAATGTCTCCCCTAAAGCTGCAGCAATCATGTGGCATTAGACACTTCCGGAATCCTATAGCCAACCTGAAAAATCCCAGACCCCCTTTTTCCCTAATTTTTGCTCTGATCTGTAATTTTATCCACATTTGCACTAGTTTGAGCATTCTGGCTCTCCCATCTGAAAGCCTGCAATTACTATATAATTCTTCGCAATTTCAGATGTCCTAATATGGACTGTAATTTTTGCGCAAGACAATTTCCTGCTATTTCAAGCATCAACATTGTCAAAGTTGTATGTACATAATAAATGGGAATATCAATGCATAGTTTTTAGCATAACATCTTGACTCCTCGATAATTATATCCGTTCGTAGCCTACGCAGAATTAGCCTGAATTGCATGGTAACTGCTGCTGCTTTAAAATTTTTAAAAATTACTCATAATTTTCCCAAAGATTACCAAGATCTCGAGTGCACAATGTCATCAGCGTAATGAAGAGTAAACATTTATGCTAATAATCTGCAATTTTTTTCATCAGCTATAAAGACAGAGGCTATATAGCCGAAAATTTCAGTCCTATTCTGCAAGCGCAGCGCTGCAAAAAGCCTGCGGCGCTCGGAGGCGCCTGGTCCTGGAGACCTCTTTCCACTCTTTACTCTCAGGATAGGAGGATGGGGCTGGGGGATTCTTTTTGGTTTTCTGGTTTTGTTTTGATCTGGTTTGGTCGGTTTTGTATTTCCTATTTTTCTTTTCTTTTTTTTCCCTCCTTCCCCCCCCCCCTTTTTTGCCTTTTCTTTCCGGTCATTCTCCCAGCCAAATGCCGCCTTCGACCCTTTTGATTTGATCTAGCAAAGATTGTGTCCAGATTATCTGAAATTGACACTGAAGAAGGTAAGGGTGGAAACTGGTTTCATTTTTCAGAGGGTTGGAAGGCTGAGCTGCGCCCGCCGCGGTGGCTCCCGCTCCGGGAGTAGGAGGGTGGGGGAGTGATTATGTATGCACCAGCTAATTCTTCCATCAAAACTTCTTGTCAGCGATGTCAGGATTATTTTTTTTTCCTTTTTATAAAAACACTTGATGTTTCAGGAAGTGTTAATCCCTGAAGGTTGGGGGATGAGGGCGGGGGTAGCAAAGGAGTGGGTGTGGGTGACAGGTTTCTTGAGCCTGGGGAAGGCACCCTTTAGAGCCGTTTGCCTGTCTACACGAGTTGGGGTCTGCTGTGGAGCTGGGGACCAAAGGAGGGTTTCTCTGAGTCATGGGAGGGACAGACCCTTACCCTCCGTACTGCATTTGATGGAGGTGCCTCTGGCTTGTGCGGGATGAGGAACAGAAAAGTTTGCTTTAGCCTGTGATTTCAGGATGTTTAACCCAGGCGGTGGCTTGACAAAACCCAGAGAATTCTGAAATCGGTTTTTAAAAGATACAGAACAAAGGAGATGGATAACAGGATAAAAGAATATATAGCTGGGGACCTGGGTTGCTTCTTTCCTCTCAGTTTTTCTTGGGATCAAGTATCTCAGGTTCTATATCCAGCACCCAGACCTACCTTTCCATTGGTGACAGAAATGGACAATTTCTTCAAGAGGAGCGATTTAGTTAATATCTCCATCAAATGATTCTAAGAATAAATTCATATTTCTGTGCATATAGATAGAGGAATTTTTAAACTTTTTGCAGCTCTTAAAACTAGCAAAGAACAGGGAAGGCTGAAGAGCCATCTGACCCAGCCCAGGTTTGGATCCCAAAAAGAAAGAAATAAAAATAAAACATAATAATCAATGAAGGAAAGCTGTGAACTATAAACATGTTTCCAATCTCATATTTTTAAAATATTGCCTAGATTTAGTAGCTGGGTTCTTGCACAACTAGACTACCACTTGCAGGACCACTCAGTCCCAGGCTTATGAAAGCCAAGACCAGTGAGAAGGGGGCTGGGGATTATTGCTTGTGCCCCTACACCCCCCACCCCTGCCCCTTTTAGAGCTAGTGTGTGTGAGAGAAGATATTAAAGAGGTATCTGTTGTTTGGCAATTTTGCTAAGTCTGTCTTCACTACTTCGATGCTGTGCATTTGCTAATTTGGAGGCCTGGCCATTGACAAGCTTGCTCCATACACCTGCAAGCAATTTGCCGGCTTCGGTACCGGAGAATTGCAGAGATGGCAGCTCGCACCTATTTGATTTTTTTTTTTTCCCCTTTTCTCAATGCACAGCAAATTTGGCTTTCAGTGCGTTATCTCTTTTGTTAATGCAAAAAGATTCCCTGGGCGAAAAAATTGCTCATAATTACCAGAGAGATGGGGAAACTGCATTAGAATAAATAAACCTGAAATTACTGTAATTATGTTGTGTTTGATGGGCCCGGCTTGTAATCAAGAAGAGAATACAGTGAAATGATGCTGACCCTCTTGGGTTTGCAGCTGTACGCGCACTTTGGGGTCTTTTTTTGCAGAAAAGAGTCATTTTGATAATCATTAAGCTGTGTGTAACCTATTTCAGAAGTGTTTTAAAATGAGGTTCACATTTTTTGAACAAGGGGGAAAAAAATCCCAAAATTGCATTTTGCCATTACAGACTCATACATAAGGAAAGGTTGTGTTTTCTAAGTGACAATTGTTAAGACATAATATTCAAAATCAGTATTTAATCATTATAATGAGGTATTGTTTAAATATAACCACCTTTAGATTATTCATAGTTTAATTAATATACTCATTATGAAAATCTTTGAATCAGATATTTGATGAACTACTTGTCAGTAACAAGGCAGCATTAATTAGGCCTATATTGAGATTAACATTTTTAAAAAGTGCAACCGCTTATAATTATAATACAGCCTAACTAAAGACCGCCTTCGTTGAGCTAAAACTAATAATTTCTCTATTTGAACTGTTAGCAAGAGATTATTAAATTAGTATAAGCTAATATCTCAAAATATTAAAATCCGCTTGACCAAACAGATTTTGCCTGTGGCTTCAGGCACTGGGCCCTGGCTGCCACACCGGAGTTGGATGTGTAAGAGCAACCCACCAAAACCTCCCCTCTAGCAAAGTCACATCTCCAGGGAAAACCAAATCCAGGAAGGTCCCTACCCCGGCGGCTGCCGAACCCAGCCTGGGAAATCCTGTTCCCTCTCAGCTTTGAGGCCCGTCCGCTCCCGCTAATGATCTCCCCCATTTGCGTTCCGGGTTCTGGAGACCTGCAGGAGAGGAAAAGCCCCAATCCCAGGCCCTGATGGGGCCTCGAGGTCCCCGGCTCCATCCCCCACTATTTCCCCGGCTCCCTCCATCACCGCCCCTCCACCACTTCCCCTCCCCTTCGCAAAGGGCGTCAGAAGAGCCTGGAGCATCTGCTCTTTCACCAGCACCAATTGAAAAATGGGTGCTTGTCACAACACAGATCACTGCCTTCCCCGCTTTGCTCCCCACCGCGCGCTGCAAAGGGCCCCCCAAAGGCGGAGGGCCAGCCCGCAGGAAGCAGTGTCGCAAGGCGAGTGCGAGGGAAGCGGGAATCGCTCAAAGCAGCCCGTCGGGGCCCCGCAGCTTCCCTGAGCTTCCTCGGCTCGGCGGTGGGGTCGGGGGTTGAGGTTGGGGTGAGACGCCGGGCCACCGGGTGGAGGGAGCCAGGCTGGTTCTAGTTGCTCGAAGTCCACTTTCTCCTGGAGAGAATTCATCGGAACGTTCCACTGGAGGTGCCCCCTTACTGACCTGGCCTCAGGACTGTCGGGCTAGGGTGGGGGGTCTTGACTCGGCCAGCTCCTGGGTTCCAAGGAGTCAGCGGAGCCCTCCAGCCCCTCCCTTGGCATTTCCATCTGAGGCGCGGAGAGAAGCTGGAGATCATTAGGAAGGAAGGGGCTTCTCGTTGTGGATGGGCCCGACGGGTGAGGGTGACTGTGGAGGGGCCCAGGTGGCGCCTTAGGACTGTCCCCGGTAGCTCACTGATTGAGCGGGTGTAGCCCGACAGACGAGTCCTTCGGCCCCTTTCCGGTGTCTGGCCCCGTCTTTTCCGCGTCGGGATCTAGCGCCCTAGGGGCGAGCAAAAGCCGGAAGGCCAGACCGCCGCGATGGCGAGGGGGCAAAGCCTAGCGTCTCTGCTTTCAGTCTTCTAGGCTTCCGGAAAAGTAACTGGGTGTGGGGTGGCACTCAAGTCTCCCATGCGGGCTGCCTTTGAGCTCTGCTTTCATCTCTCAGCCAGCCTTCACAGTCCCTTTGGTTCCTGAGACCCCGCTCTGTTACACAGCACCTGTTCCTGATCCCCCCCCCCCCAAGGACCCTTGCCAGACAGTCGCTGCCCACCCTTCCAACCCAGGTAGGGATCAGACCCCTTGGGGGCCAGAAGCAGAGCAAGATGAACAGTCCCAACGTCTCAGGAGGGCCTTCCCCTTTATTCTGGTTTGTCCGGAGCCAGGAGTCCCTACGTCTACGTTATCTGTCCCAGAGGTGGAGGCCCGACCCAGCCCACAGCACCCCCTCACACAGCACACCAGACAGCAGTTCTTTCTCGAAACCATAATTTTACTGTCTCAAAGAAACTTTATAACTTATTTACAAAGTTCTTTTTTTCCAAGATACAAAGCAATAAGTTAACATTCTCAATATAAAACTAAACTTTGACATAGAGAACACAAAACACGGTTGATTTCAATTGATCACATTTTCCAAATTTCACAAGTAAAATGTCAAGATTCTCATTTCACAAAGCATCAGGTTTTCAGCCACACACAACAGAACGGAAAAAAGCTAAGCTTGTGCAACATGTTTACGGAACAATAATAATAACAATAATAATTAACAACAATAATAATATGTACAGCGATTAGATCCTGCACTGGAGACTGGGCGTCCAGGGTGCTGCCTGGCGTTATTCTGTGGTCGAGCCTCTGGGGATTAGTGCTGCTTTTGTCTGTCTTTAAAGCTCACCGGCTTTAGGGCACTCGTTTATGACTGCCTGTTTTTTCTTCACTGCCCATCGGTCCTCTCTCGAGCTCCCGGAGGAGGGAATTGGGATCTTCTTGTCACGGGCAAAACGACCAAGTGTTTTTCCCCGAGATGAGAATATTGTGTTGGCTTCATTTCTCTCTCTTTTTTTTTTCCTTTTAAAAATAATGTGGAACATGTAAAAATGCAAAGCATTAGGTTCCAACCTCTCCATACCAGCGAAGTACAAAAGTTACTGTATACGTTAAAAATCACCGGGTCCTCCTTATTCGTTTTTCCGAGTGCGTTTGAAATAATCGGTGCTTTTGGACCATGCGCTCCTCGCTCCCCACAGAACTGCGAATTGGCCAACATTCACCCTCAGGCGAAGTCCATTTCTCAATAAATAAAACCCCCTCCCTCCAATTTCCCCCAATTCCCGAACGAGCTACCCAGATGGTTAGGCAGGCCCAGGAGAAGGTCCGAAAGGACAAAACGTCCCAGCATGTGGAACTGGGCGGCCGGCGGCCCGAGCCTCTTCCGACCTGGTGACTTTTTTCAGAGGCCGCAGAATGAGGACAGCGGACAGACGAGGACCTCGACTTCGTCAGCGCACAGATACAGAGCGAAAGGAGACAAGAGACAGACAGAACAGAAAAAAAAAAAAGCTTTTGCTTTTTCTACATTGTTTTTTTGTGGGTGTTTTTTGTTTGTTTGTTTGTTTGTTTTGTTTTGTTTTGTTTTTTCCTGATAGTCCCACACAGCTGAGGGTCGGCGAGTCGGGTCCGGCTGGCTCGTCTTGCTGCTCTGGCTGTCTCGGGAGCTTGTGCCTGCGTTCGGAGGCCGCTGTCTGCTGTCACCGCGCGGCCTAGGCCGGGGCGAGGGCGAGGGCGTGGGCGCCGGGAAGTCGCCGGTCCAGACTGCGCGGGACTCCAAGGAGGTGGCGGGCGTCCTGCCTTCGCTGTTCCTTCTTCTTTGCCCCTGGGCCCCTCTCCAGGCCCAGGGCTTGCGGACAGGGTGGTTGGACCGGGAGGCGGGAGGGGCCCGGGCCAGGGGGGAGACGGGAAGGAGGCGGGAGGGTGCGGGCGGGCAACCTCACATGAGTTGGGGTTGCTGCATAGCTTCTTGGTGCGCCGAGGGGTACCACGACGTGTAGCTGGGGATGTAGGAACCCGCGCTGCCGCCCGAGCCCTTCCCAGATGAGGAGTTGGGGTTCCAGCCGGGCGGCACTGGCGGGGAGCCGGCGGACAGCGCCCGGCCGTTGGCCAGCGCGCTACCCTCCAGAGCCGCCCCGCCCTGCTTCATCAGTTTCTTGAACTTGGAACGCTTGTTCTGGAACCAGATCTTGACCTGCAAGAGCGGATAATAATGTGACTCGGCTAGGTCCATTGTGCCTACCGTGGTCGTCGGGGAGGTAAGGGGGCCGTGGGACAGGGGAGAAAGGATCCCCCTCGCCGCCCTGCGCGACTGGGCAGCTCCCTGCTGGAGGAGCAGAGCCCCACCACCACCTGTAAGAACCAAAGCCTCGGAGGCCAGGCTGCCGGCCGCCGGTGGCCCGCAGGGGCCAGCTCTCAGAGAGCCAAGGGGGCGTGGTGGTGAGGCGTTAGGGGGGATCCAGGCCTTCGCTTGTCAGGGACTCAGCGCGACCCTGGCAATCGTCTGGGGGAAGAAGCAGCGCCTGCACAACATCGAGTCTTCAAGTCCAATGTGAACATCAATAAAAGAACCGAGTGGAGGAAAGGAGTGGAGGAAATTTATTTGCAATGCCACCTGCTTTCTCTTTGCTCCATCCTTTCTGCCCTTGAGTTGGGGGCTGACTGAGGAGGCCAAAATGTTTCGTTAAACTTTTCATTTGGACTTACATCAACCTTTCCTTAGTGTCTGTTTGCTCTCCCCAGCTCTGCTCCAAATACGGGCCCAGACGTTGGAAACCTGCGCCAGTCGTGATCAGAAAGCCCATGGGCTCCCCCAGAGTCTTAGAGCAATCCTCCTCCAGGGTCTGGGACTGGGGAGGCGAGAAGGCGGAGGAAAGGACTTCGCCTTACCCCAACCCGGTGAGAAGGAGGAGGAGGGAGACTGAGGCTCCGGCCCAGGCCCTGAGTGATTAGCCACACACTTCAAAGGCAAAGAAGGGATTAAGCCCAGCGTCTATTGTTCCAGTTGTTCGGGCACGTGTGACCTCAGAGTCCCCAAACAAAACGTCTAGGGAAATCCTTCCGCGCCCTAATCAGATTGTCCAGGGAGTGAGGGCCGGGCGGCAGGCAGCGCGGAGTACAGAGTGCAGCGACAGAGCCAGGGCAGAGAGAACTAGGGAGGAAGGAGAGACGCAGGGAGAGCCAGGGGTGGGACGGACGGACGGACGGACACACACACACACACACACACACACACACACACACACACACACACA
>NC_058405.1:133524447-133572404 GCF_002201575.2 Neomonachus schauinslandi | reverse complement strand
ACACACACACACACACACACACACACACACACACACACACACACACAGAGTCTCCGACCCTGAGGCCCAGAGAGCGAGAAATGAAGCTCCGGGCGCAGGCCGGCCGCGGGAAGCCCGCTTGGCAGAGGGGCAGCGGCAAGGTACCTGCGTCTGCGTGAGTCCCAAGGAGGCCGCGAGCTCCGCCCTCTCGGGCAGAGCTAGGTACTGAGTTTGCTGGAACCTCCGGTTCAAAGCCTGCAACTGCAAACTGGAATAAATCGTCCTGGGTTTGCGGATCTTTTTCCCCTTGCCATTGAAGCGCACTTCACCGCCTTCCACCACCGTGCTCTTCTCGGAGTCAGCCCCTGGAGGGACAGCAGAAGCGGGGGGCTGCTGTTAATGCAGGGACAGCCTTTAGTGCGGGGAGCCGAGGGCGAGTGGCAACTGAGGGGTGACAGAGGCTGGGCCGAGAGAGAACGCTCAAGAAACTCCGAAAGCCCGGGAAGTGTCCCGTAAAGTCCGAGGGCCGGACCGGGCCGCTGCAGGCGGACTGGGGCAGTTCCCAGGCGTGCAGTTCCTGCCTTTGCAGAGAAAGTTTGCTATTTTTGCAGGCGGTAGTTGAGGTTTAATTACCCTTAATTGCATACATTGTTTATAGCGCTACGCAATAAATAATTACTGAGACTAATACGTGCACATGTGGGTTTCTGTTTTCCAAAGGGGCATTGTGTGCTCGGCGCACAGAGCCGCCCAGAGGCCCAGACAGTGCCAGGGGACGCTCTCGGATTTATCCTTTGCTGGATAGTTGCGAGTTGGGTGGAATTTAAAAAAAATTTTTTTTCTTTGCTATGACAAGGATCCATACATAGATTGATACCCGAAACCTCCATTGCTCCGGCGTCCTCCCCACCCCCACCTCTCTCTCCCCCTCTCCCTCCTCTCTCTCTCTTCCTCCCCCCCCTTCCTCCCTCCCTTCCTCCCTCCTTCTGTCCCTCTCTCCCTTCGTACCCTTTCCTCTCCCTCTCCCTGGCAGGCGCACGTACCTGGGTCCTCCAGGCGGCTCTGGGCGAGGCTGGCGCTGCCCGGGTAGGACTGCACCGAACTGATGTAGGGGCTGGACGCGTGGCTGCTGACCGAGTTGACGTAGGGGTAGCCCAGCGGTCGGGAGAAAGACGAGGCCGAGCTGTAGGCGCCATCGGGCTGCGAATGGCCCGCAGAGTGTAAACAGTGCATGGAGTAGTGCCCGTGGGACATGGGAGAAGGAGACATTTGCTGGTTGGGTGGCCCAAACTCCATAAACACCGCCTTGCCCGACACGGGGCTGTTGAGACTTTCTGGCATGGTGGTCATGGTCATCTCTTCTCGCGGGGTCTGGGTGTGGGTCTCTCTCTCTCCTCTGCTTCCCTTTTGGGGGTCTCTGTGTTTCTCAGGACAGGAAGGAACCCAATTTAAGCGGAACAGGGGTTTTCACTTTCCATTCATAAGAAAATGGAGTTTGTCTCTTTGAAAAGTCTAAGCATGATGCTGCCGAGCTCCCCAAACTCGCTTCAAAGCTTTGACTCAGCCAAGGTCATAAATATTCATGAGCTGGCGGAGCTGATTGGTCCGCTGTCTTGCATAATCACCGGGGATTGGTCCGAGGCGCTCCGGCTCCGCTGGACTAGAGCGGGCGAGGCGGCCCGGCCTCGGGAGAAACGCGTCCACACTTCCCGGCCGGGGCTCCTCTGCAACAGAGCGCGCGGTGTGGAGCGCACAATGGGCTGCAGCGCCCGCGCCGGGACCTCAGCGGCCCGTGGCTCTTCAGCCTCCCGCCTCCCCGGCGCGCCTTACTTCCCAGAAACCCACCAGCGGCTCGGCGCGGCCGCCCTCCCCCCACTACTGTCCCCACCCTCCGCCCGCCCCCAACACCGGGACAGGGGCTCCGCTTCTCCTAGCCGCAGTCACCCGGTCCGGCGCTCAGCTAGCGCAGCTCCGGAGCCCCGGCCGCGGCCTCGGAGCGCAAAGTCGCGCACTGCGTGAGGCGGGCGGGGGGGGGCACCAGAGGCGGCCAACAAGGCGCTGTCCTCCCGAGAGTCGTGTGCCTAGCGCAGCGCTCTCCTTGGCGGCGCCTCCCTGGCCTGGGTCCGCTCTGCCACATCCCTGGGGTCGGGTTTGGGGCCCTCCAGGCGAACTCACTCACTCGGCCGCCGCGCCGCCGCCGCCGCTCCCTGGGGCCCGCTCGCATTGCTCCAGGCCCAGCTGGCCACTCCAGCTCGAGGCTGCACCGGTCTGATTAAAGCAGAGCGCGCGAAGAGCCAGGAACCCGCGCTTCTCCTCCCAGGAAAGGCGGCCGCACCGCCCCCTCCCCCGAACACACACCCCCTCTTTCCCTCCCAACCTTCCTCCGCCTCCCCCTCCCCTCCACTCCCTCTGCGCCGAACGCCCTGGGCTCACTCGCCCCAAGGGCGCGGCGCAGAGTGGAGCCGAGGGGCCGGCGGGCTCAGTTCGGCTTGAGCCTCGGATACCAGGGGGTCATTTTCCGGCCTCCGGGGGTCTGGCAAGAGTACCCCGGGTTTGGGAGTCCTGCGGACCACCGAAACCCGCGGCAAAACCAGGCCGGTGGTAGGCTCGCAGATCTGGTTACAGACTTGTCTCTCATTGTCGCCCAGGATCCTCCTCATCTCCAGTGGCCAAAGCGGGCTCCACTGGGCCTGGGGGCAGGGCTGGCAAAAGCTGCCACGGCGCCTTCTATCTTCTGGGGCGCTAGGTACAGAAAAGCGCACAAAAGCCCCCCGCCGCCGCCACGACACAGCCACCCCCACGAGGCGTGGCGCGCACCACGCTGTCTGCGAGGGGCTGTTGGTTCCCCATCCCGCCAGCCCCACGGTGAATCCCAAATTACTTTGTTAGGTAATTAGAAAGTGTTGATAATTATTTCTTTCATAATTTAGCGGTGTGATGGGAACGGGGAAATGATCTTGTGAAAGTTCACACGTGCAGATGTATTAGTTACTGATTCATTTGATTAAATGGTAGTCTCAAGTGCTCGGATCCGCAGCTGAAGGCGCCCCATTAGCATAACACTGATGTTTAATTTTCATACGCATAATTAGCCATATATTTAACACTAATAGCAACATGCAGCCTTTCAGCGTTAAACAGCCCGGGATTTGATCTGGCCTGAGTTGAACCTTCGGCGATGCACCTTCCCCTGTCTGGAGTGCGCACTGATCACAGGACAAACCTCTGTAATCAAGCACATTTTGGCAGAGGGAACACCAATAAAAATGAACATTCAAAACAAATTACATCGGTGCTGTCGTTAGAGATATTAGTGGAAGGGGCTTCTCTCTTTTTTAACTTCTGTAGCCGCAGCTGCTGCCCGCGGAATTCCTCTCCTTTGGTTTAAGGGCATGATGTCGGGGGTAGCAATATTTCAGGCAGCGTGGTTGGAGCAAAAGGAAAAACAAAAGCAAAACAAAACAAAAAAATCCTTCAAACCAATAACTGGCTTGCCAACGTTTAAAAAGATTTTTTTCCTTAATCACCGAACCACAGGGTGATGCTTTGTAGCAACAACCAGCTAATGACTCCGCCACCAGACTAGCCCCGGAGCCGCTCGACTCCTCTTGATTTCCGTGTTGCACTTGTGGTTTTAACTGCTCCTTCCCAGCGCCTGTTGCGGCGTGTGGAGTGCGGTGCGGTGCGGTGCGCCCAGAGCCGCACGGATGCCGCCCGGGCCCCTGGTCTCTTGCGCGCACCTCTAGCGGGCCCTGCCCACGTAAGTGATCGCCGCGGCTGGCGCCGGGTCGGGCTTGGGGCCGAGGGAAGTGGCTGTTGACTTCTGGCGCTCAGGGCTGTACGCGAGGAAACCCGACGGCTGGGCGGCCCATGGGCCAGTTTATTCCAGAGAACTGTAAGGTGGGGGAAGGGGAGAGAGGCGGCGACGGGTCGCGACCGTCTGCAGGGCTCTGTCCACATCTGGGAGGGGGAATCCAAGCCTTTCCAGCGCAGGGGACCAGGCTGGCTCCGTGGAACAAAGGACCCGCACGCGCCCTCTCAGGAAACGGTTTCAGAGCCTTGTTTATTTTAGAAATGCATTATATGTGGGCGAGGGAGTGTCTACACTCGGGAATTATTTCTTAGCCCCAGAGAAGCAGGTCCGGGGAGGGGCGGCTGAGCCGGGGCCCTCGGGCGCTGAGACACCGGGCCTTGAGTAGCTTCGCAGCGTGCGATCTTATCTCCATTCTGGGAGCCGGGAGTGGATCCCTCGCACCCACCCCCACCCCACTGCTAAGACACCTGTTCTGAAACGTTGGTTTGCTTAGATCTTTGCCTGTCCCAACCCTCACATTTATCCTGAGAGTCCCGGATTCCGAGTAGAACCTGTGGGACACACCGCACGACCCGAGTCCGGTGGTGTTAGCAGTAGCTACGCGTGGGCTGGAGTCCCGGCGGCCCCGGGTGAGGTGTGGGGCCAGTTCAGCTGGAAGGTGGTGGTCGTGGTGGTGGTGGTGCACACGGTATTTTTAAAATCTGCTTTCTAATTTCAACTTCAAAGCATGTTAAATGGAGTTCGTTCTAAATCAAGTTTGTTTCCTACGGAGCTGCTGATATTGGCTGGTGCTGGTATATATGCATATATATGTGTGTGTATAATGTTTAAACTAGGCTTAAACTAGTTACTTTAATAAATAGGATTATAAACCTGTCCCATAAATACTTCCACCTCAGAATAATTGCTGCACAAACAGCATGTTATCCTGGTTGGTAAAATCCTGTGGTCCTAATAAAATTATTCCTGGGGAACTTGGAGTAAACTGATCCGTAGATAAGATAAGTGGCTAACGTTGCAATCTGACTGCTCTAGGAGAGAAGTGAAATCATTATCTGGCAAAGCTCTCCCAAGGCACTTCTCTCCCAAGGCCATCTGGGCCAGGTTCCTTCCCAGAGAATCGGGTTGTTCAGGAGCAGTAGTCTCAGTCTCTAGGCCTTTGCTTGGCCAATGTCTCAAGCACCCCGAAAAGTTTTTCTATGGTCCTTGTAAATCTTCAACCCCTCCCTCGCCTTTTCCAGCTCTCAGATCCACTTGAATTGGAATCACCTCTGTCCAAATTCTCCATCCCTGCGTGCAGAGAAAGGGAGCTGTAAGGGATGGAGGGTGCCCAGGAGAATCTGAGTTCTGGGAAAAGCTTGAACTAGCCACTTTTCCAAGTGTACTTATTGACCTGTTTCCTATCTCTTCTCCAACACTCTGTGTCACAAAGACACAGAGTGTCTCCTGGGTCCTGATCACAGAGACCACCTGTCATGGCAACTACAGGTGCTTGCATTTCCTTGGTGCGCTCCAGCCCAAGCTATATTTAGTGGGCAGCAACTTTGCAAAACCCGCGTCAGTAGAAACAAAAGTTAGCGCAACCCCTGGCTGCCGGGACACCCTCACCAAACTTGTTCCTAAAACTATAATCAGAGGGGGGCTATTCTCTATGTGGCCTACTAGACACCCAGCACCTCTTCACCTGAGACCAGGTGTGAACAGGTGCTGGGGGGGGAGTGGGTAGTGCGTACTGAGGAAGGGAGGGTATTCTGATCAGAAATGGGCCTTTGGGAAATGCAGAATGTGGGTGCTTGGATTTTCTGCTTCCGAAGCAGGTGGAGCTGCAGGCTTGCCAGTTCCAATCCCAGCTAACTTGGCTCTTGCCCTCTGAAGTTTCCATATCTTCCCCTGCTAGAATCCTCTGGGTCTCCAGCAGGAGAGCGCAGTTCAAAGGGGGCCAATATGGGGAGAGGTCAGCTTAGGAGCTAGACCAGCTGGACACTGTTCACACCTGGACTGGTGGGGCCAATGTTCTAATTTCTAGTGCAACAGACGGTCGTGTGTGTGTGTGTGTGTGTGTGTGTGTGTGTGTGTGTGTGTGATGGAGGGGCGAGAGGGTCCCTCAAAAGTAACCTCAGGAATGGCCGCTTGGGGCAGGATGAGGGGTGTGAGGAGCCACAGGGGACCAGGAAGGTTCTGTTTGTGTAGAGGCCACTGTAGAGGCCAGACCCAGGGTTCACAGGCAAGGAAATATTTGTAACCAACCCCACCGTTTGTGGGCTAATCTTTTCATCACAAAGCAGCTATGAAGGGAAAGGAACTGGAAGGGCTGGTGCCAATGTGGGATCCACAAGGGGGAAAGAAGAGACTTTAAAAAAAATTCCCAGCTAACATCTAGCCTCATTCTTTCCCCCACGCGCCCATGTGAAAAGTTCAGAAAATCAAAAATTAACCATCTACCCTCTCCCTCTAGTAACTGTCGGAGACCAAGGACCACAGACACAATGGGCTTAGGAGGGGAAAGCTTTTTACTTGGGCAGTCAAGACAAGGAAAAGAGAAAACCATGCATCTCTAGAAATCCCTCATCTTACAAACAAGAGCATCCCCATTCCCCGTCCCGTCCCGCCCCCCCGGCCCCCCCACCCAGAATCGTTTCCCGCGGTGGGAAGCCGAGCTGCGGTTTCTCCGAAGCCGTGCAGCCAAGGCAGGGCTTGAGATCTGAGTTCCCAACTGCCCCCAATCCCCACCGGGTTTTTCCAAGCCTATAAGCTAGGTTGGTTACTGCGTGATCTCCGGTTCGCCTGTGTCTTCTGAAAGTTCTCCAGCTGGATTTCAGCAATTTAGGAAAAAAAGCGCCCGGCCTCTGCGACCCTCGGGCGGCTCCTCAGGCCTCGTGGGGCAGTTTGGTCAGGATCTGCACGCCCCCCGACGTGATGAGAACTGTGTGCTCGAACTGGGCGGACCTGAAACACACACCGCAGCGGTCAGAAGGCGCACGAGCCGGCGGGGCGGGGAAGAGCAGAACGCGCGAGCCGTCGGACCAACCTTCCCTTCCCATATCATTTAAAAGCAGTGACAGAGAAAGCAAACACCTTTGATTATCCAGGGAGACCACAGTCCAGGCATCTTCCAGGACTTTAAATTCAGGGGATCCCTCGGTTATGATTGGTTCTGTAAGAGGGAAAATATTTACTGCAGGGATCTAATCAGATTCTTGTCAAATATTGTTTCGGCTGATTATGAAAAAAGAGAATAAGGTCCTCCTCCCCTCCCCCCAAGTGCTTCCCCCACGGGTTCCTGTTGTCATCTCACAAGGGCTGATAATTGATGTTGCTTACATAGTATACTACAAACTAAACAGTAGGAAGAGCAAACACTACCGCATTCAAAAATGTATGAAGTTGCCTAGTTCGTAATTTTTTTGAGAAAAAAAAGGGCATTTTAATCAAGCCTTAATTAGGACCCCGTGGATAATAACCACCCAAACACCAGTCCCTCTTATAAATACCAGTCAGTTTTTAAAAATATTTGAATTTTTAAAACATGCTTAAAATGTTCATTAATCAGCAAATAACAATTTTCTTATTTCACGCTAATTGCTTCTCCATTAAGTACCACAGTCAGACATATGATGCCGTTAGGGTCTTAGATGATTGGAATTTGGTAGTGACACCAATCACATGATCAGCCAGGAATGGGCGGCCAGACAGTACGTATCACTTGCCGACAAGGAGCAAGGGACATGATCACTTCTAGTTACTGGGTGTTACAGGGCGGGGAGGGGTGGGGGAACCAAAACAAAATAAGACCAAAAAAACCCCAAAACCAGACCAAAACAAAACAAAAAAAACCCACAAACACCACATTATGCTGGTAACAGAATTAGAAGTTGGATGGCTGCCGTCTCCTAAATGTGTCGGTAAGTATCTGATTTAGGAAGATGGGGCTCAAGGATATTATTTAATCAGATTTGCTATGCATCTGAATTATTTCATTACACTGATTGGCTTTATTATTCCTTCGCGGGACTGCAGGGCCTAGGCCAGCACTGCTGCCTCCATCCAGGAAGCCACCGCTCTCTGAAGGGGAGCTTGGGCACTGACCTATGGTGAACGCCATTCCCTCCTCCATGAGTAGATCGCTGTCATTTGCTGCAAAACAAAAAATACGGGGTAGGGAGAGTGAGAAATGGAGAGAAAGAGAGGAACAGAATTAGAGGGGCAGGATTGCTCAAAAAAAACCTTGGTCTTTTAAAAAAAATTTTTTTCTTTTAGGGTATGAAGAAGGATGGAGATTTCTAGAAACCTGGTAGTGGCCATCACCAAGGAATGGGGTTCTGAGCCTTAGCCTTTGCATTTTCTTTGCTTGGGGTCAAGGCCCCTGGGAAGGGTGCACCAAGGTCTACCAGAGGCAGCCGGGGTGTTTTTAGACACCTGTTGCAGGTTTTAGACAACCTCCACAGTCCCCTGGCCACTTGCTTCCAGGTCTCCTAGCTTCACTGGGTCCTAGGCCCTGACCACCACCCCAAAGAGAAAGACATCTTGGGGAACTGATACAAAGGGAAGGCAGTCCCTTAGGGTGCAGATTAAAGCAGGAGGCTAGGACAGGGGTGACTTGAAATAACTCCGAGTGTTGGTGCAGGGTGGGGCACACGCCTGAGACACTCTTTCTGCACTCCTGAGCTGCCTCAGGTGGGGCTCTTTGGTGCAAAAGGAATTCTGACCTGCTGGGTCCATGAAGATCTTCCAGGGAATGGGTTCTAGGCAGTATTTCTTCTAGGGACTGCTTCTACCCCAAGCACACAGGTCAAGGCCCAACTTTCCTTCAGTCCCTGTCCAGGTGTGCAGCCCCCCTGGGGGGCACTCTATAGAACTGCCTCCTACCCTGACCACTGCTCTGGCCCACCCTTGCCTTCTCATTGTAGGGTGCACACCCAGGCAGGGAAAAGCAGGAGGTTCTGGGGAAGGAATACAAGGGTGGGTATAATCTAGAAATCACTAAAGAGTACATGCTGCTAAATACATCAGCTGTCAACGCTGTGTAGGATGTAATGAAGTTTAACCACAACAGTCAGCGGTTAGAGAAGGGGGTAGAAAAAGAAAAACAGAAAACAGTCATATGTGCATGCTGCTGGGACAATGATGCAGTGGCATTTTGTTTTTAGTAACTTTTTCTAGACAAATATCCCTTGTGCCTTCCAGCCATCACCCTTCAGGGGAAGACAAAAAGCAAAATAAACCCTATTCGGAGACTGAAACTGCTGGGCTCTAATCCAGTAACATAGTAATGTGCTGGTTACAATTAAGTAACTCCCCCCCCCCCCACGCACACACATGCATACACACAAAAGGATGATCATATGAATTCAAAGTTAGAGGAACATCAGGAGCAAAACTGCCTTATTCTGATTCCATCCAGTAAATAGTTCCCAAATTAACTTCCTTACCATGATGCCAAATTTCTGGATGTCCATGAAAGTAAGATCCTATCCCATGCCCCACAAAATGTGGACAGACTTGCAAACCATTCTGATGAGTTATGTGGCTTTAAAAGTGACCAAACAAAAATATTTAATTAAATTAGGTAGGTTTTTAATGCATTCTTAGGTAAAGTCACTTTAAAATGGTCTCTGAAAGAGAAAAAATCAGTTATATTTAGAGCCAGATAATAACAATGTTTTCATTATTCTGGAATAATTAAAATTTTTGCCATTGCATGCAACGACTCCCTTTGGATAAATGAAGGAAAAGGTATGTATTGAACAGTAGTTTGCTTCATTTACCTTAGTACAGCATTCAAACAAGGCCACTTTTGGACAACAAATGAGTGTGCACGCACACATATATAGATCGACATGCATAACCAAGACACATGTGCATAGAATGCAGGTCATACAAAGTTGCCTGGTTTGTATGAGGTTTCACAAAAGACCGTGCAAATTACTACTGATTTGGGAACTGAACAGAGAAACAAAAATGCAATCTAGAAATGTGACCTCCTACTTTTATAGTTTCCTTATTCTGGCCTATTTCAAAACATTATACATTTTAGAAACAGACACACTCATACAAAAGGTCAAATTGCATTGTCAATATTCCTGAAATACTCCAAGACTTTGTCATCATTTGGGATTTTCACTCAAGACTTATGTCATTAACAAAATGCACACAGAATGCTTTTTAATCACCGTGATGTTTAAGAGAAGCTAGTATTGTGATTCCTAATTCTTAAAGCTTTATTAGTTCTTTCTACATGCAAATGTACTGGGTTCCATCTATTCCATATAAATGAAGTCTGGCATATAGAATCCAGCCCTAAAATCCTCATGTACAAAGTTAAGAAGTTGTTTTTGAAATCAGGTGAACATACTCATTTCTAGGAGCACCAGAAAGATACCAATATAAATGATGAACAATTTATATTTTCATGCGGATGAGAGGCATAGTGCCCTAACCCTAACCATAACAATGGATCAGGATTTATAGGACTACTGTTTAAATTCAAAGTCAAGGGCGCCTGGGTGGCTCAGTTGGTTAAGCGACTGCCTTCGGCTCAGGTCATGATCCTGGAGTCCCCGGATCGAGTCCCGCATCGGGCTCCCTGCTCGGCAGGGAGTCTGCTTCTCCTTCTGACCCTCCCCCCTCTCATGTGCTCTCTCTCTCATTCTCTCTCTCAAATAAATAAATAAAATCTTTAAAAAATAAATAAATAAATAAATAAATTCAAAGTCAAAGTTCTTAGATCCCAAACTAGAGTTTCCAGTAGACCCTAGGTTTAGTTGAACATGAACTCAAAGGCAGCATCTCTAAGAGCATTCATGTCAATACATTTATCTCTGAACACATTTAACTTTCATCTCCAGACCTGCAAGATACCTTCCCTTAGACCGGGATGTCACTATAAATAGCAGATGGACAGCCCCTCATTCAGATTTAATTTCCATGTAACTGATAGTGCAGAAATAGGTAAGCTATGCATGTGTCAATGACCGGAATAACAAGTCAACATTTTTATCTCTTAAAGTTGTACTTTATGGTTATAGTTATTTCTGTATGTCTTTGCACTTGGGGCAGGAGGTATAAAAGCTTTTCCAAGGTGCTTCTATCTGTACCACATAATTTCTGAATAAAAACTGAGAACGGAGAGTGGATAGAGGGTGGAAGAGAGATTATTAGATAAGACAATACTGATCTAGACTTTTTTTTTACAAGAATGGGTTCTACCTAAACCTGTAAATTATGTGACTTCAGTCCCAACAAACCTCAATGATTCTAAAAACATTCAATATTGTTCGCCTATTTTCTTTCCTTAAAAGAAAAAAAAAAAAAAAACAACCCTAGGATCTAACTGATTGGCAGGCATCACGGCTACATCTTAAATGTGTGTTACAATGGCAATCTTCATTTTAATTTCTGATGAGAGGAGAGGAAGAAAGCCCACTCTGAAAAAACACTTGGGGTCCCTCTGCCATCACACCTCTCATTCCTCTTCATAAAAGAAGCCGTGCAATTACAAGGTGGCTAAAGATATTTGAGTGCATTCTCCTACAACAATTTACTGCCTGGATCCTGCTGGAACTTACGGTTATAGGAGTATCATAGAATGTATGTGTCATGAATGCAAAGGTCAGGATTTCACAGCCGGGTGGAAAGAGGAAAAGCACAGGACAAATTTTGCTCAGTTCCTTGGGTGAGCACCCATCTCAATGCTTGATTCCCAGGAGCTAAGTATATAGTTCTGTCTGCTTTTCAGGGTATTTCCCTTTTGGATTTGTAGTGAGCTTTTTAATACATACTTACTGGGACTAAATGGGATCAAATCTCACTAATGTTCCTATTTCCTATTTAAAACCATGCCCCTTCTACTATTTTGGAATATACGGGAAGCACGAGATTATCTGCCCTGATTCTAGGGCTTAAATCTAACTTCATAAGAGACCATCCGAGTGACCTGTCATAGCAAATTCCACTCTAACGTGAAAGCAAGTGGCAGCACGGGAAGGTGGAGCATACGTGTGCTTCCCTTAACTGGTGTGTTGCGGGAAATGGAAACAGCTGGGTGGGCAGGGCTGCCCAAGAAACGTAGCGGCCACTCCCCAGCACCAGGCCTCACAGGGCCGTGACCCCTTCTGACTCAAGGGTCTTCTTGCCCTGGACATTCCCACTCGGGAGATCTGCCTTCTTTCTGCTGCAACTACCGAAGAAAAGAATTCTCCTGGTATTAGCTGTTCTGTTCCGATTTTCTCTAACTAAAAATCCTCTCCGACAGTACAACACTTACCCATGAGCCTGAGCGCATTTATGATTTGAAGTCCTTCATAGGGACTATTTGGGGAGGAAGAAGAGGGGAGAGGAAGAAGAAGGTGTACAAATGTAGTTTCTGAACTTACTTTGAAATCACCCTATTATTACAGTTCACGTTTCAGTTACGGTTCCTCTCTTAAGGAATTTCATCTTGTGACGGTTTTCTTCCATTTAATTCCCTTTCATGAGGTAGTTTTCCTCAACTGAAGTATTGTGTAGATAAATTAAAATTCTTAATACATTTCAAGTACATTTTGTGACTAAGAATACATTCCCCAAGAGGGCAGAGGAGTACTATGTTTAAGTGCATACTCTTCTCAAGAAATAAAAATGCACATGGAAATAGTTTTATCACCATTTTTACACGAATCCTATAAAGAGCACTAATTTCCACACGGTCACATCTCTAATTAAATGGCCCCCTGATTTTCCAAGTTCGGTCTTTCCAGACTTTTATTTTAAACAGTAGTCTTTGAACGAAGGAATGCACGAGTCCAAGGATTCCCTCTAATGACACGGAATATTTAAGTACAATTAGTAATATTTTTGAAAGCCAACAACCGTTTTCCAAAAGAGTGGTACATTTTTTTTGTTTCAAGCTGGATCACAAATTACTGTATTTTTCTTACAATAGTGAACTTTTATTCGAGGTTTTCTGTTTCCGAAAAGCAGACATGATGGATTGAAATAAAAGATAATTTATTGCAGTGCTTACTTTCATGTGCCGAGAGAAGCAGTGTAATTGTAATTTACAGTAGCTGTCAAGAAAAATCCATCACAGATGACATTAAAATGACTTATTTTGCCTGAGCCACTTATTGTTTAAATGTGCATAATCTAATAGAAAGAGATTATTTTTAAAAATCTGCTTTATATTCTTCTAAATTAATATCAAAACATATACTTATGAATTAAACATTAAAAACCATTTATTGATACTTTCATCATGACACTTACAACTATAAGTTTAAATTATTTTTGATTGAACTGTCACATATTTGGGATGCATGAATCTACACATTCACAATATTCTCATGTACAGATCATATCATCTAGAGATAATCTGAATATACAGCTTTAGAGATAATTTAAAGCAAATGGAGGTACGGTGAGCATAAGAACACTGCAATCTAAAGTTCACTAGCTATCCCTCATGAAGCAAAAGGGCACACAGAGAACTTTTCATTAAACTATTATAGCCAATACTTCTTCAGAGATATCCTCCTACCCTTCCAGGCTTCAGAGAATTTCAAAATTTGCCCCTCAAGATCACTAGGTTTTTGGTAACATACTACGAATAAAAGAAGCTTGAATGTTCTTTTCGCAGTGTATCAGTAGAAGGAGGCTATGCAAAAGACGGTGAGTATCTTAAAATAAATGAGACTGAGTTGAAAGATGTTTGTAAACCTTGGGTCTGTAACGATTCCAAGTACTTTTGGCTTAAAGGTGGAGACTGTTTGTTTATTTACTCCCTTGAGATTTTGCCTGAATAAGAAAAGGCAAAATAATGGATGTCCAGAAACACCGCCTTAACATTGGTTAGTCCCCGGTGGCAGGCAGAAACCATCTAAATAATGAAATGTACCAGGGTACAAGGAAAAAGTTCATTGTCTATTATTTTTCACATAGTTTTCTAAGTGTAGCTGTTGGGGCTGATCTGGTTTTCAAAGGAGCCTGTACATCTCATGTTCATACTCTGGGAAAACTGACCTTTGCATCCAGAGAGCTAAAATCCAATGTCACTTTCAATTCTACTCTTCTTCTTCTTCTTCTTCTTCTTTTTTTTTAATGTAGCTAGAATTAATGTAGTGAATATGTAATGAAATGCATTATCCTGCATGGAGATTTATCAGATTTTCCGACTGAATGCTATGCTTTGCTAGTACTAGCTGGAGCTCACCTGCGTGTTGGTGTGGCGTGTGGCTCTTTTTTGTAAAGAGTTAAGTCGTACACAAAAAAAGGGAACAAAGGTCAGCACCCAGCCGCCACTTGAATGTGAGATTTTTCTTTTTATTCCCCTTGATGTATACTAGGCTCTGTGTTATTAGTCTTAATGATGGAAAATTGTAGTGTTGATACAAATCTTTTTTTCAAAGTAGTAGGCGGGAGCTCCATTTGTTAGTAAGTTTTTTTGTGACTAAAAGCCACGGACAGTACATTTATGTAGCAGTAAAAGGCCTAGATGCTCTTTCCATAGCAGAGCTAATTATTCCTACTGTGACCTTACTGATCTAGCCTGTTCCTAGCACATCTCATCTGCACGCCTGTTCCTCTGTGTAGATGGTGTCAGAGAATATGAAAAACCCTATAATGAAACCATTTTCATGATGGAGAAAGGCTACTGGAGTTGCACTTGCTACAAAGAGGCTCAATTATATGAGTAATTGTGATAATTTTCTACATTCATAGCCTTCAATGGGGAAAAAAGAATGAGAGCCACAAAGGAAAATTACTTTAACAAGAAAGTACAGAGAGTAAAAATGGAAGAAGAGACAAAAAGGGGAAAAAATAACCAGAGAAAAAAGTTTAAAAAATAGATCTGGAGGGAGGAATAGCGAGACAGGGAGAACAACAGAAATGCTCAAAAGCCCATGTGCAGCTGTGTTGCACAATTAAATTGAATTTTTTTTTCTGCAGTTGATGAATGTGACTACTGCAAATGTGCCTCTGTAGTTAGCTATCATTTGTTGTTCCGTGACAGGAAAAGGATAATTACCTCTCAGAGAGAATCAAAGGCTGACATGCCCTTTAGACACAGCCATGAATGCAGAGCTCGATAGAATGCTTGAATAAGAATCTAGTGTTCTCTGCCCCCTTCTGCTGAAGAATAAATTTTGTTAAAATGCAAGAGCACCACCAGTAAATTTGTTGAACCCTAGGTGTTCCAAAATATGAGATACATCTATCGACTCATCCCATTTGCAAAAATAAAACTGCATTTTGAATTCATTTCTATTATATTCATGGACAGTAAGATAGTGAGATATGCATTAAATTTCTTTTCCCAGTAGGGGTCTGATTCAACATTTCCTATGAAAGAACAGAGAGACACTATCCTTTTTTCCCAGGCTAGTTAGCCTATAATTTAAAACTGTCAAAAACACAATTTTGTTCAAAGTCTTCAATAAAAGCTTCTCAGATATAACCCAAAGAGATTTTACTAAAGTTTGATTCAGACATTGTTACAATATTTTTAAAGCCATACATACATTTAACTGATATTTTACTGCCTTTTTTCTTAAAGTATCTGAGGGCTTACGAAGAAAAAAGGCAGCATCTTTTCAAGGTGACTAAGCCTTCCATCCTTTAGACAAACGGGAAGTATTCAATGGTTCATATTAATGAGAACAGTACTTTAAAAGGTACCGATGTGATCATCTTTAACACAATGTATTACTTTTGAATGAAAACACATATTCTGTATGTCTACTTCAAAACAGTTATGGGGGTTAAAAGAAAAGATCTAAAAGGAGGTAACAGATTACGAGGAAAAGTCTTGAATTCAGAAAATACACATATACTCAAAAAGCAAGCATAGAATACTGTTTGGAAAATAAACAATAGTTTACAGGGAAAAAAATGAACCAGACAAGAAAAGGACATAAGCTCACCCTTTCAGCCTGTTTGCTAATCCACTAATTTGAAAGGTAAGGCTTGCTTGAGCTAATGTTTTTTAATCTCTGTATCACAGGAATATGTTTCACTTCATTCCTTATAAAATTTAGCTTTTCTCCTGTTTCATTATCCAAGAGTTGGGATGCTTATCCCCTTCTTAGGTACTTTCTTCCATATTTGGTGTGATTCTGGGTAAAGGAACACTACAGACCAATATGTCGAGCTAAAACTAAAGCAGTCATAAATATTGCTTGCTGCTCCTGTAAGTTTCCTGCTGACCCTAGTATAATTCACTGTTTTAAAATCTCTCTCTCTCTCTTTTTTTAAACCCAGGGAACAACACGGCAGCTTGGCAGTTCACATACTGATATCAGACTGAAATGATGGTTCTGAATCATAAAACATGTCATCAACTTTATACCAAGCTACCAATAATTTGTACCATTTGCCAACCCTCCCTTTACTTGTCAATGTAAGGCTTACCTGATTGTGTTTCCAATTACAGAGAAGGGAGCCCCCGCTCTGCAAGCTGCAACTGCTTCATCTCTACACCTCTTGGCAACCTCCACTAACTTTTTACCACACTCATCCACATTGCCCACCAAAAACGTTTCGGACGTGTCTCCATGGTAGCCATTGTAATAGACCTAAACACAGGCAAACATTTAAAAATATATCCTTGTTTAAAAACGTACTTTCCGAAAGTATATATTGTGTTCATTTATGTATTTAGTAGATTCATATGTTTCACCCTTCCAGAATTACTCTCATTTCCCTACAAAAAAAAAAAAAAAAGGATATGCTAAAGCCTTACAGAAATTAAAAAGATGAACCATATGATGATATTACAAAATCTAAAAATAAATACGTAACTAGAATGGCTGTTTCAGCATTATGATGAGCAATGCTAGTATAATGTTTTGATTCCTCATTTTATTTCTGAGAAGACAAAACTATACATGCATAAATGAGTGACCAAAGACACTGACCCACAATTACTACAATAGCTCTAGAGAACCTAGAAGTATTTAACACAGTGAAAAGTTTCTTCAGTGTCATGAAGATACTTGATCTTTCATTTACCAATCCTACATTTGGAAGTGATAGACAATAAGAAGAAGAAATAAAATAGACTTGTCAGTATTAGACAGTAGGAGAATTTCATTCCAAGAGTTGAAGTGGCTCAATATGGGAATGAAATATGTTAGGGAAAGATCCTGTCTGGAAGTGAAACCTTAGTCAAATGGTCCAGATGGCAGAATGTTAACAGAAACACACTATACATGGGTTTTTAAAGGATCAAAATATAACAAAATAGGCTTAAGAATAAAATTACAGAAAAAAAAATTTTATCAGTTGTCAATGATTCAGTAGGCCCAATAGGATCTTGAAAGACACCAGATTCATTATAAAAAATCAATAATTAACAAACAGTATAATAAATATAGAAGATAGAAGGGACTGGTTGAATACTGATCCTTAGATATAGCATGGAATTTGCTATTTTGCATAAATTTTACCTATGTAATTGTTTTTCACATTTCTCTTTCTCATAAAGTAAAATGCAGAAACTTATAAAAAAAAGATATTTAGCTGAGCTTTCTGTCTATCTTAATACTGAGTTAATGTCTTAAATCTGTATACTATTCTGCACCAAAAAAATACTCTACTACACCCTGTAAGGGAAGCAGGAAAAGTCTTTATTCAGTCTTCACTTTATAAGTCAGCAACCTGAGGCATAAACAGGTAACTTGTCTAAGGCTGGTGGCAAAATACAGAGGTAGATCCAGATTAACATGATGGATTATTGGCTTCTAATCAAATGTTTCCTCTACTATGTCAAATGACCTTAATTACCTTGCAATAGAATACTGTTTTATATATTTTTTCCTATTTGCAATCCAAGAAAGTACAAGTTTGATTTTATACACAAATATATTACAGTTACTAATATAAGTGTGTTTTAAAAATGTATAATTCAGTGTTTATGTAACTGTTATTTAAGCAAAAAATATTTTAAAAAATCTTTATTTGCCTTTTTACATTACTTTTTGCTAGCTTTCAAAATATGTGAAAGATTCAATATATATGAGAATAACAATACTTCTGAAAGTCTATGGCAGTTATCTACAATTAGGGTTTATGCTCACAAAGTATTCTTGTTTTGTACTTCATTTATTAAACAAATATTTATTGAGCAACTACTCTAGGCATCTCACAGTGTGTTTTTTTAACATTCAACTTTCAAGGGGGAAAGAAGTCTGTTTTCTTGTGGTATATACTAGATGTAAACAATTATAAAATGCATAATGAGTATTTTGATAAAAGTATAGGATCTGATAATGGAGTCTTTCACTTAATAACATATCTCACAGGGAATATAATTTGTGGGGAGGGGTAAAAAATATATAATTTATTAAGATAGCGACCTATATGTTTTCTTGACTCCTTCATATTTCTAGACACTTGAAGTATTTCGCATTGCTTTATGAGTTTTGCAACCGTGAAATAATTGAATGTTAAAAATGTACTAAAAGTCTTCAGGAAACAGAAAAGGCATGGAATATTCTCTTTGGATGCGTTGGGAGCAGTAGCAAAGAGTGTGCTGATTTCATTCAAAGCAGCAATATTTTATTAGGGGGTGATTAGGTGAGATAATAAATGTACAACCCCCAAATCAGTTACAATTCAAAAGAAAAGTATATCAGGAAAAATACTTTACTTCAGGTATACTTCATAAAATACCTCCTCCTTCATGACTCTGAGTTGGAAAGATAAACCGACAGAATATATGTGGAGCAAATGTTCAAGTATTCTAAGTAGGACAAAATGGTGTATGAAAGAGTAGCAGCAATAAAGGAATCGTTGGCTATGTCACCATACAAACTGATATGAAGAAAAGAGGGTGAGTTAGTTTAAACAACTAAAAATCTGGCCGAACTCAACTATCGGATGCCAATTTCCACCTCATTCTCTCGCCTACCTAAGTTCATGGTGTGGATACAAAATAACTATTATGGAAAATATTTCCTCATCCACAGAAGCTATACTCCTTGAATGGTGTCTATCGCAACTAGTTCTCATCAGATGATTAAATTTTATTTATGTATTTAAACCTTATTTATTAATCATCAGATGTATACAATTTATTAACAATCTACATAATCCAAAGGGACCATTACACACTTTTTTAGTGAAATGAACTGCCAAAGAGCAAATAATCCAAGTCTGAGAATAGTGAAAGGCTGAGGGAATTAGAAAAGGTTAGAGCTTGTACAATTTGAAGTTCCCGTGTTAAATCACTTTGGGTTGTTATTTAAAAGAAAGGCTGTTAACCACGCGGTAAAAAGTTAGGTTCAGAGAGAAAAGCACTCTGCTCGTATGCTCCGAGTTCAAGGCTCTCTAGACCCTCTCTGCCACAAATGGAACACGACGTTACCTTCAGGGATTTTACTAAATCTAAGGAACACTGCTAGCAAAAGAGTTGCTGTCCAAATAGACTGACACACAGGCCAATGTAGCCCCTAATGACAGAGTAAGATAATGACAGGCCCCACTCAAAATCAGCAGGAAGAGGAAGATCAATCTTGGCAGAGTGAAGGAAAAATGCTGGCTTTCTTCGCGTTAGCTCATCTCATACATATCCAGCTTCAGCAGCTGCCCAGTGCTGTGGTGGCTCTGCATTAACTACACAGTGGATCAATAACAATTACACCTTCTCAAAAACATGACACATAGCAGGATTGGGTTGACATTTCACTTAGGCCAACATTGATCTCAGTGCATCTGATTCCAGCCCTAAATTCAAGTCAGGCCTGGGTTTACTTGGAATAAACACGGAGTTAAAGACAAAAAAGGAAACCAGCTGCTTGCGTCTGGGTCTAGAAGTAAACAGCACTTCCCTTGGTGCGGCTCGCATTTTCAAGCCACAATTCTTCCTGGTGCTACCAGCAATTCTCAAGTTGATCAGACTATTTTTTATATTATTTACTCACCGTGACATCAATGTTGATAATATCTCCATCCTGAAGAGGTCGGCTGAAACGTAAACAGAATAAAAATGGTGATAGACAGATCTCAGTAAGAGGAATGTAAAAATAAATACACAAGCCAGTGAATTGCAATGATAATTCAGAGTAGAAGAGGAATAAATGGAAAAACTATATCTAGTCTTTAAGTTACATCAGTCACATCCAATTTTACAAGAAATACAGAATATGAACATATTGCCATTGTTTAAAAATCTTTTAAAAATTCTTTAAAAAGGGCGCCTGGGTGGCTCAGTTGGTTAAGCGACTGCCTTCGGCTCAGGTCATGATCCTGGAGTCCCTGGATCGAGTCCCACATCGGGCTCCCTGCTCGGCAGGGAGTCTGCTTCTCCCTCTGACCCTCCCCCCTCTCATGTGCTCTCTCTCATTCTCTCTCTCTCAAATAAATAAATAAAATCTTTAAAAAAAAAATTCTTTAAAAAATGTACTTACCAGTTACCTTAATTTTGCAAAGAGTTGAAACAATAGTTGATAACCTATATTTGCCTACATTTGGATTTTTACCATTTATATGGTTAAAATCTAAGAAGGTAAAAGAAATATTTAAGGAACAATGACCTTTTTGGATTACACACTCCTTTAACAAACATTAAATTATGTCCACCTAGAAGCAAAATACTTCAAAATTTTGGTTTTACCCTAATCAGCTTCACAAGTTTGCAGGTGGGTTTCAATTAAGCTAGTGTCTTTCAACATGTGTTATAGATCTCAGTCTCATGTTTTAGTTTCCAAAGGAACAATATGTTATTAAGCAATAAATACCTGTCAGGAATACCATGACAGAGCACGTTGTTTACAGAGGTACAAACAGATTTTGGGAAACCTCCATAGCCTAGAGGTGAGGGATAAGCATCATGACTGATGATTTCCTGATGGACAAGAGCATCTATCTCTTCAGTTGTCATGTCAACCTAAAATATTAAATAAAGAAATTGTGCAGCAACAGTTGAAGACATTTCCTGCCCTCGCTGACCATGTCTATAGCTACAGCACTCTCAGATGAGACTGTACAGATTTACTGTGATAAACTTGTGATAGAACATTTTGATTAATGGCAATTAACCTGAAATATTTAAGTTGTGCCTTTTTGACAGTCATTTGGGTATATGATGGTGTTATGGGCTGTGAGGAAATGGAAGTTGTAAGCCCTAAGATCCTTTAAATTATCTGTGAGTCATTAAATGACATGATTCCTTTTGAGCCTGAACACTTCACAAATATGTTCCTAAGCAATTCCTTCCTCTTCCTCAAGGGTTAGTGCCTCAGGCTAGCTGAAGCATATAAATAAATTCTCAAAAGTAGCTTCAGTTTAGATGACAAAGCTTGAAAAAGTAGGTCGACCCACACCTTTTTATCTCAGTGAAACCTTGCATGGGTTTTGCAGCAATGATGGGAAGATTATGGATCATTATTTTAAAAACTCAGTCTGATACATATTGTAGAAATTTGGTTTTCACGAATCTTGCTTTCTTTCATGCCTAAGTAAATCCACTGTGTTTTTAAAAAGTATTTCTCTCTTATTAGAAGGCATCCAATTGCTCTCAAACTAAAAAAAAAAAAAAAAAAAACCCTAAGATTGAGTTTTATGAGTACACGAAGATACCGCCATAAACTCATAAGTCATAAAATTCTAAAACAAAATCTTTTATTAAAAATTACCTATTTCTTCAATATTTTTCTTTGCGTTATTTGATATTCACATTATGCTTAGTTATGTTGCTGTAACAAGTTTATTACATGAAACTCTTAAGTGATTTCACCAAAGAGACTCACTTCCTAAATTCTGCCCACCATCTGGAAATTACAGGCCCATACTTTTTTTTTTTTAAATGATCCTTATAAAGCAGAGTGTTTCAGATTATTCTGGTTGTCCGTAACTACATTTCTATATTACCCATAGCTTTGTGTATATGCTCTAATCTTGCTTTGCAAAGCTAATGCAAGGAAAAAGGAGACAAAGGATAAGGGAGAACAACTCTTCAGGCACCCAGAAATAATGTGGGCAGTAAAAGCAGAAAATACAGGCAGGAATAAGGGGACAGAAGTCAAAGCTGTCTGCCATTGATCAAGTTGGATAGGCTGATTGGGCCCAAAGTATCTCCAGAATCCTGCTACTTAAAATTTAATTTGGATTTTAAGTTACCTCTAGAATAAACACACAAAATAATGAAATCCCCTTCCCCCATCCCAAGGCTTGACTTGATTTTTTAACAAATAAGATGTGTACACAAGATGAGTGGAAGGGAGAGAGGGAAAAGAGGAGGGTTTGTTGCCCCTGATGTATGTCCTTCTGAGGCTTGGTGAGACGCCACCTTTAAACTCTTCCCAGCCAGGAGGAGGACATGTCGCGCCAGCTGACAAGCCTGACGAAGCCCTTGAATCTGATCTTCATTCTTCACTTCTATGCTGTCTCCCCAGTCGGGTACAATGCCTGTCGTCACATAGTCTGGCTTCTTTATGTGCTTGAGGAAAAAGGATTGAAAATGAAGATCAGAACCCAGCACACGACAATGGGATCATTTTTTCGGACACAGCCTCCTGCTTCATGGAGCTCTGCCCTTCCTGCCGGAGCCCCGACCTCCGAAGCCAGCACGACAGACCCTCCAGGCTGCCCCCAGTTCCTTCCCCTGCCCTTTTGAACTTAACATTGCCTGTTAGTGCTGCCTCTGGATGGTCTGTTAACCTTACTCTGCTTTGAGTCAAACTGGTCTGAAGTAGACTTCTGGTCAAAACAAACAGTAGTTTTCTTTTCTTCCTCCTCCCAACCCTGTGAGAAGCATTCTAGCCGTTGATGGAAAAAAGAGCACCAAGCTTCCAAATTGCCAAATGGCTAATTAAGAGCACTTTCATCTTCTTAACACAAAGATAAAATTTATGCAAAGGATAGCTCACAACACCCTCTCCGAATGAATATATGTAAAAGGCTGACTCTCAAGTCCACTGAAGCCTATTACGTATACACTTTTCTTGCACTCGGCAACTGTACCCAAACTAAGAAGGGACTAGAGAACAAAACCCAACAGCTTTCTTTTCTTTGTCTTTGTTTCTTTCTTTTTTTTAAGTACATAAAAAAAATACCTAGAACATTTCCATCATTTGTCAAAAACAAACAAAGAAATGCCCCAAACTCAAAACATTCCACTCTGATCACCCTGTAGAACATTCTCCACTGCTTCCTTAAACCTATGGGCAGTATTCAGAAAATAAATACTATTTTACACACAGAGCTTCTTTCAGTCCCAAGGCTGTGCTCAGCTCTTTACAATCTATTTATGGAGACTGCCACATAAGCATTGTGGAGCCGTACCCAGGAAAGGGGACACAGCAGTTGGGGACAGGAAGCTGAGGGAGACAAGACTCTTCAACTGACATCACAGTGACTCTGGCAGGGCTGAGGTTAGGGGTCCGCTCTTCGTGAAGCGCATCGCACCTTCACTTATAAGACCTTCACCTATTCTTGTGTTCAGATGGGCCCTTCTGATCCAGAGCACGCCAGGGCTTGGGTAGCCACGGCTGAGCTCGGGGCAGGCATCTACTCCTACAGCCTTGCCACCAGTGCCCTCGAAAGCTCGCCCAGTCTCCGCCCCAGACCGTGCTCCTGTCTCCACTCTGCTCTGTGACGTGGCCAGGTTACAGTCACAGGCAGAGGGGCTCCTGGGTTGTCACTGACATTCTAAAACAATATATTCATCTCTCTGGAGACTTCCTTTCCTTTGCCACCAAGGAAACACCAGGAACACCCTCTGGGCTCTGGTAGCCTGTCTCATTGGCCCCTTTCCACACACACACACACACAAAGGGCCACTCACCTTCAGGGAGTATAATATACTTAATGTGGGTTTACTGTTAAAAAAATGCCTCAAAGGGGGAAGGTAGGTGACTTCTGTGACAAAGCTAGACTTCTTTCAGCTATTCTCGTTCTTCCTACATGACCCCCATGCCTCCTTTATTTTGCAGTTTGGAACGTGGATAGATTGTCTTTCCAGAGAATTGTAGTCTCTGAGAAAAAAATCAAGAACGCTCTGAGGCGAGAGGTTTTATTTCCTTACTCTAAAGGAGCGTTCCAAACAGCAGCATTAATACTATGGAGAGTCTGAAAGCAGGCTTAGGAAATAACATCTAGTGTACCAGTTTCAAGTAATCTCTCTTGAATGATCCCAGTTTAATAGTCAATTTTTTTCTCTAAAAAAGTTAAGAAACTGTAGACATGTGCTTTTACCTTTGTGTTAGAAATTTAATATAGAAAATTTCATGGTAGAAACTAATTCTAAATAAGCTAAGCAGCAGTAAGCCCAGAGCTTTATTTAAAAAAAAATAATAATGTTATAGAACTGCGGATGTTATAGCTTCTCAAATGACGATTTTAGATCACAAACCAAGTTTAAAAATCATGATTCAAATGGCTCAGAAATCAAAGGTGCAAAGACATTTGATCGCTTCTGCGGTTAAGCTGCATCTTGGCTGGAAAAAGCAGCAGATAATAGGGCAGTACGGTACCTCAGGGACTGGGTGAGCTGAAGAAACTGCAGCTGGCAAAACTACACTGTGGGAAATCTCTCTTTGTCTCCGGAAAAAGAAATTTCTTCTTTGTTGACTGCTGGACTGCTTGTGTAAGTAGATATGACTGAGTGGTGAAGAGAAAATTCTGTGACAACCTATGAGCAGAAATGGGCATATTTTAAGTTAAAAAACCTAACACAGTGCTACATTTTAAGATGTTGCATTGTTGTCTGTTAAATCATTGTCCTAATCCTTTAGTGGCTAAGAAAGGAAAAGCCCCAAATAGAAAGGAAAACGGTGATATCCTGAGTTCTAGTACAATAATAGCACAGCACATTTATTGGCTAATACTATATTTACATAAATGTTTGACAATGGAAAACTCCACTCTGATGGGAAACAAACATATAGAAACATCCGCTAAGTACCAGGTCTGCAAAAAGAACAATTTCTGCTGTGGTACCTTCCCCAGCAATGTCCAGGATGACCCTAGATTCAGGGCACTGCTTGGGTGGCTTTATATTCTTTAAAGCCATTTTCCTTTCAAGAACCATGGGCAAATGGCCAGCTGCACTTTTTGCCCTTGATAGGATTACTACTCTGTGTTAAGTTCCCGTGCAGCGAGCCATTATACCGAAATTCACTATGATGAATGCTCAAGTCAGATAAAGACTAAAATCCAGAAATGTAGGGTGTGACCCTGAAGCAAAATGAATGTAGGGTCCGAAAGTGCCCACAACAGGAATTTAGAAATAGCTATCAAAATTTTAAATGCGTGTATCGTTTGACTCAGCAACTCATCTCCTAGGACCTTACCTTGCAGATATTATGCAATAATGGATGTAAGACATACCCTCACTTTGTGGTAGAAAAAAATGGGGAATAATGCAAATGTCCATCAGTGGGGGACTGGTGAAATATAGTATGGTATATCTACACAACAGAAACTATGAAGCTATTAGAGAATAAGCTAAAGCATTTAGTTCTATGTGTTGATATGTAAACAGGCCACAATACATTATTAGGGAAAAGACAAAAGCTGAACAATATGTATAAAAAGTCCACTGATGTAAGAAAGAATGTATACATTTATATAAGCTTGTAAATCTCTATAAAATTTCTGAAAATTGATATTCATCAATAGTGGTTATTTCTGGGCCATGTGATTAGGCCTGGGGTGGGGAGGAAGTCTTCCTGATTCATTTTCTTCTATACTGTTAGATTTTTTATTTTTTAACTTTTTAAAAGATTTTATTTATTTATTTGACAGAGAGAGACATAGTGAGAGAGGGAACACAAGCAGGGGGAGTGGGAGAGGGAGAAGCAGGCTTCCCGCTGAGCAGGAAGACCGATGCGGGGCTCGATCCCAGGACCCCGGGATCATAACCTGAGCCAAAGGCAGACACTTAATGACTGAGCCACCCAGGAGCCCCACTGTTAGATTTTTTAAACCACCCACCTGCATGCATTACTTTTATAATTAAAACAATAGCTTGAAAATTCCCCAGCATGTCACAATTGCATGTCAGGGGTCGGCAAACTAGTTGAGTTGAGTATTTGTGACAGAGACTGTACGACCCACAAAGCCTAGAATATTTACCGTCTGGTCATTTACAGAAGTTTGTCAACTCCTGGTCCAGAGCACTGGTTCTCAAAATGTGGTACCCAGACCACCATATCAGCATCACATGGGAAAAAATGCAAATTATGGGTGCCCTCAATTTATTGACTCAAACTTTGGGATGAGGCCAGCAATCTGTGCTGCAAGAAGCCCTCGGGGAGACTGATGCCCACGAAAGTTTGAGAATTACTGGCCTAGAGTAACATTTCAGCTGTGAAACATAACAGAAACACGAATTGCAGGTGAGTACTGGCCTCCAAAGTCAAGATCTCCAAGTGAACTGAAAAAAGGCAGGGACACAAACAAACCCCCATGGTCAGTGACTCAAGGTCGTAAGTTTCACTCGGTTATGTTCTTCCATAAAGTTGAATGTAATAGCGTTGAATCAAACTTACAGAGGTGTTTCAGTGTTATTTTAAACAATTCCAAATACTAGACAAATGCAGCAATATCCCTTCTTTTAAAAATCAAAAGTTGTTTGATAGAGGCAGGTACATATTCCCTGACGCTTGCACGTTTCCCTGAAGACACCACCACCAGCTCTAGGATTGTCAACTGGTGTACGGGGCATGGCAGTAACCTAGGAAAAGCAGACAGCTGGAAAGCAGAAGCCTGAACATTCACTTCAGCCCCACTTGTTAGCTGTGTGGCCCTGATCAAGTTTCTTGAGGCTCAGGTGAGAATTAACTGGAATATGTGAAAAAGGATGAAAGTATGTGAAAACACTTTGCATTCAGTAGATGCCTAATAAATGACAGTTCCTTCAAGAACACTTAAAAAGATTTTAATGAGAAAGAAATCGTGCACTCCATTATAGCTTCTAATATTGAGCACTTACTACGTGTCACTTATTGTCCTAGGCACTTTACATACGTTAGCTCCTTAATCTTAATGAGAACTTTCTACTGCATTCCACAGTTGAGGATATTGAGGCACCCAAAGGTAAGTAACTTCCCCAGGAACATGCAGTAAGTGCCAAAGCTGTGGGAAAGCACATCAAGTTGCCTCCACAAAGTATATTATTTTTCTCATACACGAGAAAAAATGACCTGACACACATGGAAACACCCAGAAAACATAAAAGGCATCACAAAACTGTTAAAAGTTACTAGCATCTAGGTTATTTTTCCAAAAGTGGTGATGGGTTTGACGTAATCCATCCACTCTCTCAAGCCAAGCCCCCTTCGCTGAGCAAACACATGCTTCGGTGAGGTGGCTGACAGAAGCTGGTTGGCAGTCTGTGGTCATGGGTCCCAGCTAAAGCAAAGACTTAGGCGGAATCAATCTATGACTCCAGGGGCTGCCTGGGTGGCTCAGTCGTTAAGCGTCTGCCTTCAGCTCAGGTCATGATCCCGGGGTCCTGGGATCGAGCCCCACATCGGGCTCCCTCCTCAGCGGGAAGCCTGCTTCTCCCTCTCCCGCTCCCCCTGCTTGTGTTCCCTCTCTCACTGTGTCTCTGTCAAATTAATAAATAAAATCTTAAAAAAAAAAAATCTATGACTCCAGGCTCCCCAACTCCATCCCAGGTAGGACCACAGACAAGACACAAGCTCACAAGTATTTCCCTTCTGAGGAAAGTATGCATTATGATTACTATTAATAAGGATAACACTAATAGAATTAGTAACAATAACAGTGGTTAACATTTAATGGCCACTTTCTTTGATGAAGCACAGTGCTAGCTAGGTGCTTTATATACATTATCTCTTACCAACTCTGTCTGGTAGGCAGGCAGCTATTAATGTCACTATTTTATGGATAAGGAACTAAGACTCACACCTCTGGTGGTCACTGGAAGGCCTGGGCTCCACATCCCGTAAAACCAAATCAAGGACTGTGCCTGCCACTCCAAGCTGCCTTCCTACAGTGCGCAGGGGCTCTAGTAGATAGCATGCTTTCCTATAGAATGTGGTTTTTTCAGGGATTAGTTTTTGGGTTTTTTTTAAGATTTATTTATTTATATGAGAGAGAGACAGAGTGGGGGGGGGGGACAGAAGGAGCAGATCTTCAAGCAGACTCCCTGCTGAGTGGGGAGCCCGCCGTGGGGCTCGATCCCATGACCCATGAGATCACGACCTGAGCCAAAGCCAAGAGTCGGATGCTCAATGGACTGAGCCACCTAGGTGCCTCAGGGATTAGATTTAAAGGAAAGTTGGTTTGTGTGTGTATGTGTGTGTGTGTGTGTGCTTTAAGATTTATTTATTTAGAGAGAGAGCACGCAAGCACACGAGTGGGGGGAGGGGCAGAGGGAGAGAGAGAAAGAGAATCCTCAAGCAGACTCCCCCCATCCCCACCCCCGAGCACGGAGACCATGTGGGGCTCAATCCCAGGACCTTGAGATCATGACCTGAGCCAAAATTGAGAGTTGGCTGCTCAACCGACTGAGCCACGCAGGCACCCCTAAAGGAAAGTTTTAAAAAAAATGAAAAAAATAAACATCATAGGATCAACATTTAGAATGAAGGAACTTTTCATGAAAATTCGAAGATCTGATCTAATTGGGAGGTACTGTAGTAGTGAAGATAGCATGAGCTTTGAAGGCACATAGATCTGAGTTACCCAACTTCTGAGCCCCATGCTCTTCACCATTACATGGGAACAGCAGTGTTTTCCTCACCACTCCACTATTGTGAGCTGAGATAACATTCATAAGTAAACCATCTTAAAAGCAGGTGCCCCATAAACATTCATTTTTTTCCTTTCCCTTCTCAACTCTTCAACAGGTTTACCTGCGGGCCTCTAAATTTATTTATTCTTTTATTCAGCAACTACTTGTATGCCTCTGTATGCCATGCTCCGGATGCAGGGTGAACCAGATGACAAAGTCCCTGCTCTCACGGAGCTTATATTCTACGGTGGGACACAGACAAGAAGCAAAACAAATCCATTAGACTGTATCAGATGGTGATATGCATGACGAAAAATGGGCCAGAGCGAAAGGCAGCGGATGGCACCTTGGAACCATGGTTCTGCTCCTGGCCCTGCCAAGAGCTAACTATGTGACCTCGAGTAATAACAGTAACAGTGAACACTGGCTAAGCACCTCCTGTGGCCGAGCTCTATCTATGCTGAGCACTTCAGACACTGCCCACTGATACAGAAGACTTAGGAAAATGAGCGAGTTGGATTTTCTCATCTTTGAGGGAGGTCTCTGTTAGCCCTGACATTTGTGCCTTCGTTCAGCAGCATATGACTGTCATGCTACCTCCTAGGCAATGGGATGATGCGGACGCCGATCAATTTTAGGACTCACGAAGATTTTTTTCAATGCAGCTGATTACATGAAAGAGAGATCATCTTTATCAGCATTATCAAGTTCAAGTAGACAGTCATTATAGGGGGAATCTTTTCTATGTACTTAAACTTGAGGCATGAAGTCACCAGGCCTCTACTTGGATATCTGGTTGAGGCTTTTGAGACATTCGCTTCAAGGATGAACAGTGTTGCCAATGTACCTGTCCTGCCAAATGACAGGCTCACTGCTGAAAAGATGCGGGCACACCCACACACGACCTAAACATTGGGAACACAGCCTGAATATATCCAATCTGTTGACAATTACGGTTCTGCAGTGTACTCAGAAATTCCACTTTCATATGATACTTTTTTATTTGAAGCAAAATCTTTTCTTTCAATCTGATAAAAGACACCCTATAAACGCTGTCACAAGGTAACAGGATAATAAGGTACCATACCGTGTTTATTCCACTAACTATTCATTACAAACCAGGAAAAAAGTCTAGTGTTTTCACAGGTGAGATGAAGAAATGGGCTTAAGAAATACATGCTTTTAGAAGATAATGGTCCTCCAATTAATGTGGCAAAAAAGAGGTGGGGCAAAATCTTCAATTTTGTTTATCATACCATAATTAATAAATAGTAGTTAACAAATTTTCTAAATGCAGAGTGGATAAAATAAAATTCTCCAGTACCCATTATATTCAGGGTCACAGGATAACCAAACTACAGTTACTGCTACAGACCATTCTAGAAAAGGTGTGTTGGGTTTCCTTTTATTTCCTTTCTTTATAAAAGCAGTGCTTTGTACACCAAAAGCTGATACAATCCAAATATTATATGTCAACTGTATCTCGATTAAATAAATAAATAAAAGCACTGCTGATACTATATCACAACTGTATCTAACTTTCAACTTTCTGCAGTCAATGTTACAGCTAATTTAATGCATGACATCCATCATCAGAGGCAGGGACACCAGCCAGGCTTCCATTAGTCGTAAGACTGGCCTCTCTGTCTCCTGGGCACCACAATTTACCCAGGATGCACAGCACACACACCCTTTTTTAAGGTTTAATTTTTTAAAAATATTTTATTTATTTATTTGAGAGAGAGAGAGTGCATGAGCAGGGTGAGGGGCAGAAGGAGAAGCAGACTCCCCACTGAGCAGGGAACCCGATGCGGGCCTCGATCCTAGGACTCCAGGATCATGACCTGAGCCAAAGGCAGCACTTAACTGACTGAGCCACCCAGGCACCCCAAGGTTTTATTTTTCAGTAATCTCTACACCCAACATAGGGCTCGAACTCACAACCCCAAGATCAAGTCTCATGCTGCACTGACTGAGCCAGCCAGGCGTCCCAGACCCCCTTTTGTTATAGCTATTTTCAGGAAACAAGTTTCAGGTGTGTACTAACCATTGCCAGGGACAAGCTGACCAATCTGAAGTTAAGGAGGTACAAGCTGAAAATCATCAGAAACCTCAGGAGATGAGAGCCCCAGATCAGCAAGGAGCTGCTTTGGACTAATTTGATCTTCAAAGAGTGATCATAGTGTTGTTACTGTCGATTATGTAACAGAAACTCTACATAGGGTTTCCTTGGGCAGTACATCTATACGTTATTTGTTATAAATACTAGAATATTTACTGTTATCAAAGGTAATAGAATTATTTTCAGTGTCACAAAAATTCTATCAGTGTCTAGTTTCAGCTGAGTGTCGAAAATTATAGGCAACTGCTTCTTTCACTCCATGGAGAAGCACACTGTGCAGCCTGAATGTCTTTTGAAATTGGTATATGGCCTCTGGATCCTGCAGCACATTTTTCATATTTTAAATTTGTATTTGCAGTAGAAATCTAAGTTATGGTTTTAAATGTGAAAATATTTGGGAATAACATCAATTTCTCAAAACTGCATTTTATTTCCCTTTACAGATTAAGTCTGAAAGGTGGGATTACAGAATTCAAGTATGACGGAGGGAGGAATGCATTTTAAATAACTAAGGTTGCTGCACACAACATGCCCATATTTACTGGCCTCTTACTCAGGATCCATTTTAATTGTTATCTGCTCGTGCATTCTATACCACATAATGAAACACTTCCATTTCACCCACTGAGCCCTGGGTTTTTCTGTGCACCTCTACTAATGACCCTTAATTAAGCCGATTTCTCCTTGAAAATGTGAGTTTTCTTTTGGCCAACAAGTATTTTTAAGGAAGAGGCCTGAATGAACTTTCAAAGAGACAATGAAAATGCTTATTATTTTAAGCAGTTGTAAAGCTGAACAAAGTATATTTGTACTCAAGTGTGGGCTACCAACACCTATATTTTTCATTGTATGTGTCCAGGGAAGCACTTTCCGCCTGTGGCAGGGCATCAACCCTCGGTTATGGTGCATTTCAGAGGTATTAAATATCTGGGTAGAAAACAACACAATAAAGTAGCCTGTACTACTTTATGTTAGTTAACAATGTCAACCAGAGATAATACGTAATTTAAAAGATACTCTGTAAAATGTCTGCCCGAATATATTTTTTCATAATGATCAAATGCCAAAGTCTAGTAACAAAACTATTATTTATAGCATATCAGCATCTAATTGATTTTACAAATGGAGGCAATTATTTTGGCTGAAGGGGGGAATGCATGCCAGATTTAAATGATTTATGATTACTAAGAGAGAAAACAATGTTTTGCTAATTCATTTTCAAATATGGCTCTTACAGTCATTGATAATTTTAATTTCAAACCAAATGATTTGCTTAAATTACACATTAACTTAAAAAAAAAAGTAACTCACTTTGTGATAGCAAACAGGTATTTTTAACTGTTTAGAAATATTGCTTCCTACAGTAGGCTCAAAAGGGACTGTACCATAGGAATACATTTTCGAGGTGCTGATTTAGAGCCACAGAAAGATCACACTTCATGAACTCCAACCAATTACCTAGAGTAGAAGCACGGGCTTTTATAGCACTGTGTGCTTCAAGTCCAAAAGGGAACACTGCAAATGCATCCATGCCTTATATTTCTTGACCTAAAACACTGACTATCTACTTGATAGGTTTGATAACTTGCACAAATGTTGTGAAAGGAAAATTAAATAGTCTGCATCACTTGATATAACTCTCATTGATTTTTATAATCTAGTACTCAGATGTACCTGTTTTAAAAGTAAATGAGAAAGATTGAGGGTTCCTTCCCATTTCAAGGAGACTATAAAGCAGAAGAGAAGCTCACATTTCACAAGAAATAACCTGTGCATTTGTTGAAGAAAAAAGAAAATCAGCTCAGGGAATGCCCCAGGCTGCAGCAGATCCTGATTGGGCAAAGCTAAAGGACAAGGGCCCTTGAAACTAAACAAAAGCAAATTCATTCTGTTGACAGATGTTGATTACATCAAAGCAACAGGAACTCCCCCAACTCCCCAATTTTTTTTAAAACAATTAATACCTCTCTACAATTTACACAATAAGGACAAAGTAAGTTTCTACACCAATCATAATAAACATTATTAAACTTGTTTTTTAAAAGTTTCAGTTCAGTTGAAGACTGTTCTGGTGTGTTTTTAGCTATGGGCTTCTCCAAACAGTGGTTTATTCATTCCCATGGACATGTTGGGGAAGCCAAGCTGGCCATGCCATCAGCCCCTTCCTTCCAGGGGTTAACTGCTCTGGCTGCCAAATAAAATACAGAGTGAGCCATGTAATTATGGAGACAGTCAAAGGGCAGGCTCTATTTTGAAATCTATTTGCACAGACAAGGTCTTCCAATTGAGCTTACAGGAAACAAGCTGGTAAAGAGCCTCCTTTTCCCCAGATGCTTTCCACACTTTTTCTCCAATTCAGGAAATCATGGATATGGACACCACACACCATTGCTTCCTGGATTTCAAGCTAAGATACCATGACAAGAAGAAGAGTGGATGTTTTACAAACCTGTAAAAAACACTTTTTTTTTCTTTTTCTTCTTGCCTAATTAACAGCATTTAACAATAGCCTCTGGATGATAAAGCAACAGTGTTTATTAAACAACATTTCTAAAGAGGATGCAGGCACAGTTATGCAGGTGTTGGAAAACAGATTCTTTTCCTTAATGCTCAAAATAAAGTATAAAGTCAAGTCTAAAATATATTGGCATGAACACTTGTCTGAAGGAAAGATTCTACCTGACATCCAATAGTGTTGTCATTGAAGTTATTCACAGCTAAGACTGCTAAAACAGTAACAAAGATTCGACAGAAATAAAAAAGAAATGTGTAAAATAGTTTAAGTGAATTAAAAAAAACACAAATCACTTTATACTGTAACATAAACATTTGTCCTAGTTGCTTAAAGCTCTAAATTTGCAATTGCTATGAGATTTTACCGTGCTCAGATTAAAATAGAATCAGGCCACCACTGCCAATAAAACAAAGTAGTCAAATGAAGGTGAGACAGTCGTCTTCATCGATACTAGCCTGTGGATGTCAGAACTCGTCATCAAGCCATAAACCAAAGCCTGGGAGTCCTGATTCTAGAGAAGATGAGCTGGAAAGTCTGCCATGGTTAGAGCACTTCTGGGGAAAGGAAGGGCGGTGGCCTGAGGGCACCCTCTTCCAATAATAACAACATTCAAGAATGATGCCCAGGTCACAGCAAAACATGACCTTCCCCAAGGCTCCATCAGGAAGTTGGCTCCACGCTACATCCCTCCTCCTTTTGAAAAATTTAGCAATACCAAATGATAGAGTATAATGACAATGACAAGCTCAGAAATGGGGTTAGGAAAATACTGCCTTTTCTTTTTTACAAAAGCCAATCGGATAATATGTGATCATCCATTAACGTATACTACCAGCACCCAGGGATCTGTGATTTAAACAAAAAAGCATTCCCCTCTTCTTGGGAGACAAAAACACCCCATCCTACTCTAGAAACACGTATCAATAAATAAAACCTAGTTAATAAAATAGACTTATGTTTGTGGGCCTAGAAAAAAATTCCTTTAGGCTGGCCCAACCACAGGTGGGGGAGGGGAGTCAAAGATTACAGTAAGAACTCAAAATCTAAAACTGAGAGCAAATCATTTGATGGATAAATGGAAGTTACACAGAAATGACTGATGTGTAAAAGGAAATGGGGTTGTTGTGTGAAACTTCTCCATTTAGGGTAAAAAATGTTTACTTCACAATTTAAATCTAAATTCATTTTTATAATCACAAAGTATTGAGTCACACTGCAATAGTATATGCTTAGAAAATCCCATTGTCTCCCAGCTAAAGTTTAGAGAAAAGCAGCTTTTTAGCACTTCAACAATACATATACTCAGGCAACTTCTTGGACAAAGAAATATTGTGTCTTTCCAGGGGAAATAAAGGAGCTGTTTATTAGGGCCGTGGTTAAAATGTAATAATTCATTCTAGTTGAGCCCTGTGGAAAATGTCATCAAAATATCATTTTCTCTGCCAGATTTTCTGGATGCCGTGATATCGTTTAAATACGGAATAAAAGGCAAACTCTGATTAGAGTAGCAGTACACCACCACCTCCAAAATGAACCAAAAGCAAATGTTCATTCCATCAAAGGAACAGGAAAGAAACCCACACAGTCCTGATACCCAGAGAATGCACACTTTTAGGTTAGCACAACATCTGGCAAACTTCAACCTTCCAAATTTCTCAAAAGAAGCATTCCTGTTACCACACACTTTGGCTAAAGAAGAGGAACATAAAAATTTTATATTAAAGCACATAAATAAGAATCAGAAAGAACAATTTCACCGAAATCATACATGGAATACAACTTTAGAGAAAGTTCATATAAAAATAAATATCATGAGTTTTTAAAAAATGATATAGTAAGAAAGTCCTTCATTAATTAAAAAAAATCCTTCATAAATACTACTGTCATGTAAAACACTACTCAAAATATTAGTTATTTGGATAAAAATACCCTGTAATAGAAGACAGTGGGACTTAAGGTTTGTGATCAAAGGCATGGCTTTAACATGAATATTTCTGTATTAAAGCATTTGAAAAGAGTGTAATTTTAGTCTTCATCCCACAACACTGTCACCTGAATTCTATATGCAACATGCTCTAGTTACATTGTTGGATGTATTTCTTTCTCTCCTTTAATGAATCACTTAAGGTCATTTATGCAAACAATTGGTATAAAATAGCTCAGAGCTTTGACCAAAGCTGCACTATCAATACAAAAAAACCCCAAAAAACCCAAAAAAACCCAGCGATACATCATAATATTTTTCTGAGAATGTTTTCACGGTACAATTCAAAGTGAAAGGCATGACATAAAAAGAAAACATTTAAATATAAATTCTACCATTGGTATTTTGACACATGTGGGAGTTTTGTTTCTGCTCTGTAACCAGGTAATAGGAGTGGAAGGTAGGTAGGGAGGTAGTAATCACAACCCAAAGTGAGGAAGCCCCAGGAAAACAATATATTTCTAACCTTCTGCAGTTGAGATTACATAGATTTAAGACAATAGGAGCCAAGATCACTCACCAAGGGGTTATTTTCACAAGAAAAATAAAGAGAAAATAAACAGTAGCCTCTGTAGTAAAAGAAAAAGTTCCAAATTATCTAAAAGTAGCTTTTTGGACTGATGTAGTTATGTTGCCACAAAAAATTTTATATTCAATTAAACTGTATGGACTTAGTTAACCATGTGAATAATCACTCCATAGCTTCAGGCATTAATGCAAAAAGTGCAATGTATTAAAATGGTACGGGCTTAAAAGGGGAATACTTACAAACTGACCCTTGTCTTTTTTTTATGGATGCTCAACTATAAAATCATTATTTTTGTACTAAAGATTAAAAATTGGGGTGCCTGGGTGGCTCAGCTGGTCAAGCATCTGCCTTCGGCTCAGGTCATGATCCTGGGGTCCTGGGATTGAGCCCCGCATCAGGGCTCCCTGCTCAGCGGGGAGCCTGCCTCTCTCTCTCCCTCTGCTCCTCCCCCAGCTCGCTCGCTCTTTCTCTCTCTCTCTCAGATAAGTAAATAAAATCTTTTTAAAAAACCAAAACTATTACATCACCCCTAACAAAACATGTACTCTATCTGTATACTCTATCTGTATAAAGCAGGCTGCTTCTCATGTCTGAAAATGTATTATTACTTGAAAACTTTAGCAGACCAAGATTAGTCACACTTGGTGGAATGACAAATCCATCGTCTCATTTTTATTTATTTTTTCATTACCTCATTTTTAGACCAAAGTCTTCAATATAACCACAATACTAAAATATTTGATGTGTATATTTGAAACATGTTTATTGTCTAATGTGAGGTGTACTGAACATTTCTTGAACTATACTCTTAGTAGAGTATTACAAAAAGAAAAGCAACCCTAAAATGTCTAAATAAAACTTAGCAAATTTGTAGGTAAAAAGAAGGAAATAGTGTGGCATTTAAAACATTTTATATTTGGCTTGTGAACGCACCATAGGATATTTACTTGAGTTCTTGCTTAAATTGGTTTTCCTTCTCTGAACAATAGTTGGTTCACTTGCACAAGTTAGTTAAACACTCCAAGCCTTAGTTTCCTCATCTGTTAACAGGAATAATAATACCTTCCTCACAGGGTTGCTAGGATAATTGTATGACATGAGGTATGGAAAGTGACACAGGGTAAGCACTTGATAAATTGTAATTACGATCATTGGTTGTGTGATGGAGGGAGGGCACTCTAAAATGGACTAATCAGTAGGTAGAAACCAGCCTGAATTTCAAAATGGGCTTTGGCTAATTCACAAAGCATTCATGAGATCCTAGGTTGGAACCCAGAGCTGCTTCCTAAAACCCTTCCTATCCAAAACACTGGCCCTATCCTGCCTTCATCACAGGACCACCCTGACCATCAAATGAGACTGCAGATGTATTAATACTTCACAAACTGGATAGCATCTCATGATTGTAGTGTATTGAGAGAAGACTCAAACTCAGTAGGATGAATTATGCACAGCCTAATTTTGACATTTTTCTCAGAGTTCTTGGGGAGACCTTGCCAGAATGCTGATGGCTAACGGTGAAGTCTAAGGAAAATCTCTTCTTCCGTTCAGAGGCATAAAAGACCCCAGCTTTTCTCAAGAATCATATCCTTCCAAACACATTAGTACATGAAATAGTTTTTATATCTGTGCAAAAGGTGAGATAGGAGAAATCATGTTGTAGAAAGATTCCACTTAGCAGTGAAGATTCCCTGTAAAGCTCAGTATCACAAGCAATTTTAAGAGTTAGAGTAGAAAGGGGGTGCCTGGGTGGTTCAGTCAGGTTAAGTGGCCAACTCTTGATCTTGGCTCAGGTCATGATCTCAGGGTCGTGAGATCAGCCCTGAGTCAGTCTCCTCACTCAGTGGGGAGACTGCTTGGGATTCTTCCCCTCTGCCCCTCCCCCCCCCATTTGTGCACATGCACACATGTATGCTCTCTCTCTAAAATAAAAATAAGGGGCACCTGGGTGGCTCAGTCGGTTAAGCGTCTGCCTTCAGCTCAGGTCATGATCTCATGGATCGAGCCCCGCGTTGGCCTCCCTCCTCCTCGGGGAGTCTGCTTCTCCCACTCCCTCTGCCCCTCCCCCTGCTTGTGCTCTCTCTCTCTTGCTTTCTCACTCACTCACCTCTCTCTCTCAAAAAAAAATCTTTAAAATAAATAAATAAAATCTTTTAAAACAGAGAGCAGAATGCTATCTTTATTCTGTTACTAAATTGTGTTCAGTCCATATTGTGCTTATCCATAGTTACGTTGTCCTTGGTAAACTTGGGAACTTAGTTTGTAAGAATTACAAATATATTTGTTTCAGTGTGCAACTATTTAACAGAGATATTCCAGAGCTCACCAAACCTTATTGTTTAAATGTACCAAGAAGTCTTCTTTGCATAAAAATTCCTGTTTATTAAACAGTGATACAGGAGAACTTATTTACATGTCAAGCACCAGCAACATACATCATTTATGACAAAAAAGGCAAGCACTCCATAAGAAATGCTCAATCACTGTCAATCACAAACACCAAAATATACATAAACCAAAGCAAGCCATGTGAACTGTATTAAATTCAGCTAAACACAGAATTACTAACCAAACAAACAAAAAAACAAATAATTATCAGTGACTCACAGACCTATTTACATAGTACACAAAATAACTTGGAAAGGTATAACCATGGAAACCTGATAGCCTAAATTCAGTGCCTTTAAAATTTGCATTTATTTAAACACTGTGCAAATGATGTCCTTATAAAGTTTAAATATTTCAAAAGCAGTCAAAGCTTATCTTTGTTATCTGATCATTGATCAAAATAGTTTCAACTATAAATTAGCTGCCTTTAAAATTATTCAGGGACCAATTTAATGAAACTATGATAAAAATGTCAAATAATTTTTTCTAATTTTTCAGCAAACTTATTTTCACAACCACTGATTAACAATTGAAAAAATTCAATTATACACAACAAATCTCACAATAGTCAAATAATATTAAAACATGCTTTGACATAAAGACTTTTCTTAAACTCACACTGTTGCATGCAACCACCCCCACGTTCTCTAATTAACTACTAAAGCAGAAATGTTATTAGCTGTTTTGGTTTACAGGTGATTTTCACTGACAGTTACCATTTGAATAGTTTAATATTTAATGCTATGATTAGTCGTAATGTCTTATATTTTATTTTATAAGCTACATGAGTAAAACATTATTTTGTAGTCCACTGGCTCCCACACTCAAGATATAATGTTCAGGGTGTATTTCATTATGTAGATGAGCAATGGATGTTGTTTGACATGATTTAAATGGGTCAACAGTATTTTCCTAGTCACATTAATCATTCAGACAGCTGGAATTAAAAAAAAGGGGGGCCTTGAAAACTAAAACTAGAGAATCTATTCACACAAATGACACTTACCATTGGCGGGTTATCTAGGATGTGGTTAAGCAGAAGGAAGAGTTACAGACTTTGAACACATGTTTCGTTATTTATTCGGAAACCACTTCAAGACCTAGCTCTATTTTCAGAATCCAAGTGAACACCCACAGGGACAGATTTCTGAGATACCAAACTGTAATATTTTTTTTTAAAAAGCATTAGATGGAAATCTGTGAAACCTTTTTCATTTGAAAAAAAGAATAAAATTTGGGGAGCCCAGCTGCAAATGAGACTGGGCCTCAGGATAGGGTCAGGAGTATGGTGTCTATAAAAATATACAGCAGCACAAACGAGGGCACAGCCCTCACTGTGGACAACAATCCTATCTTCACCTGCTCATGGCTCCTAGGAAGTGAGGAGGAGAAAAAAGAAAAGCAGAACCAGCTTTTAGGAATAGCTGCAAATCATCTTGCTCCGGGCCTGAGTCAAAAGAACCTTGTAAGGAACACAGAAACAACAGGTGTGAGCTCACCAACAGCAACTCCACAGCCCTCTTTCTCTTTCATTGTCATGACTGACCTTTACATTGTGTCTGACCAAAGGATGATTTGGTCTACTTGGCTATTCAGTGTGCCACAATACTATTCTGGACAATCATCCTACCACTTTGTTCCATATGAATCAAGCGCTTTCTAATAACAAGTATGGAAGTGACATACAGTCTTTGCAACTAAAGCTCTTTAGTGGGTGTTTGGCAGCTGTGAAGAAGACAGCGTCTTGGGGCGCCTGGGTGGCTCAGTCGTTAAGCGTCTGCCTTTGGCTCAGGTCATGATCCCAGGGTCCTGGGATCGAGCCCCGCATCGGGCCCCGCATCGAGCCCCGCATCGAGCCCCGCATCGAGCCCCGCATCGGGCTCCCTGCTCCGCGGGAAGCCTGTTTCTCCCTTTCCCGCGCCCCCCCTGCTTGTGTTCCCTCTCTCACTCTCGCTCTCTGTCAAATAAATAAAATCTTAAAAAAAAAAAAAGACAGCGTCTAGCATTAACTTTTTCATTCTGAACCCACTTCTCAAAGGTCATTCTCTTGAGTGGATGTGCTCTGTCCTCTCCTGAAACCACACAGAATGAGCCAGAGTCCATGGAAAGCCCCTATCTTGTTCTGTTTTATTATGAAAATGGTACATGTGTGGTATTAAACATTTTTATAATACTAAAAAAGCAAGAAACAGTAAAAAAAAATGATTGCTGTTAACATTTAGCCAACACACTTTAGAACATTTCTCTAAGGGGCACCTGGGTGGCTCAGTCGTTAAGCGTCTGCCTTTGGCTCAGGTCATGATCCCAGGGTCCTGGGATGGAGCCCCACATCTGGGTCCCTGCTCCCTGCTCCGAGGGAAGCCTGCTTCTCCCTCTCCCTCTGCCGCTACTTGTGTTCCCTCTCTCGCTGTGTATCTCTCTCTGTCAAATAAATAAATAAAATCTTAAAAAAAAAATTTCTCTAAGTATCCACTAATATATTATACTTTATATTAATTTATCATATTTCATAAATATTCAGTTTGTATATGGAGTTTTGTTAAGCTGCCTTTTTTTTGAGAGAGAGAGACAGAGTGCAGAAGCGGGGGAGGGGCAAAGGGAGAGGAGAGAGAGAATCTTAAGCAGGCTCTACGCCTAGGGCAGAGCCCAATGCAGGGCTCGATCTCATGACCCCAAGATCATGACCTGAGCTGAAGTCAAGAGTCGGCTGCTTAACTGACTGAGCCACCCAGGCGCCCCAAAGCTGCTGTTTTGAAAGCAATTAACTTCTCTCCACAATATATGGAAGATAATCCGTCTTTACCAAAAAATACAGATCTACAGGATTCTTTTTAGGCTTCTTGGGTGGTTTTATTGATTTCATAGTGTTCCTTTATATGGATGGGTAACAGAGCACTTTATTTAACCAATGATAAGCATTTGGATAAGTTCTCTTTTTTTTTTGCCTTGCATAATATACTTTTTATAAATACAGTTGCACATTTGACCAATTACTCTTTTTAGCTTAAGTTCCTAGTAGTAGAATTCTTAGGTTAAGAAATATGCAGAATTCAGGGGTGCCTGGGGGGCTCAGTCAGATAAGCATCTGCCTTGGGCTCAGGTCAGGATCCCAGGGTCCCGGGATGGAGCCCAGCATCAGGTTCCCTGCTCAGCGGGGAGTCTGCTTCTCCCTCTCCCTCTGCCACTCCCCCTGCTTGTGCTCTATCAAATAAATAATCTTTAAAAAAAAAAAAAGGAAAGAAATATGCAGAGTTCTGCCATTTGCAAAACTGCTCTCCACATAATAGCAATTTATATTGCCAATGGTGCCAATTGCCCTACACCCTCACCAATATTAATAATGTTAAAATCTTTGTCAGCTTGATAAATGAAAAATTATTATCTTGCTTTTACTTATTTTTCTTCAGGTACTACTAAGGTTGAAGATCTCTTTATGTAGTTATGTTCTTTTGTGAAATCTCTATTTAGGCCTCTTGGGTTGTTTTTTACTTATTTTTAAGAGTGTTCTGTGAATTAGAAACATTAAACATTTGTGTACTCTATTGTTTCAAATTTTTCAGTTTGCCATTTGCATTTCAACTTTGTTTAAAGTCTTTTTGGCCACCTAGTTGGGCTTAACATTGAATTTATGGAGTAATTTAGGGAGAATAGAACTCTAAAATACTTAGTTGCCTTATTTAAGAGATGTCTTCAGGGGTGGCTCAATCAGGTAAGCATCTGCCTTCAGCTCAGGTCATGATCCCGGGGTCCAACCCCGTGTCAGGCTCCCTGCTCAGTGGGGAGTCCGCTCCTGTTCCTCCCCCCCTGCTCTCACTCGCTCTTTCTCTCAAATGAATAAATAAAAAATCTTAAAAAAAAAAAAGATGTCTTCATAGGTACTGCAGTCTTTTTAAACGTCCCTCAGTAAAAGTCTAATGTTTTTTTCACACAGGTCCTATATATTTGTTATTATTTGTTTAGTCCTAGGTATTTTATATTCTTGTTTGCTATTATTTATTTTAAGATTTTATTTATTTATTTGAGAGAGGGAGAATGAGAGACAGAGAGCAGGAGAGGGAGGAGGGTCAGAGGGAGAAGCAGACTCCCCGCTGAGCAGGGAGCCCGATGTGGGACTCGATCCCGGGACTCCAGGATCATGACCTGAGCCGAAGGCAGTTGCTTAACCAACTGAGTCACCCAGGTGCCCCTCTTGTTTGCTATTATAAATGGAATTTTTTTTCCATTATATTTTCTGCCTAAATACAGGACAGTAATTTATTTTTGTATAATAATTAAATTTATTTTTCTTTTAAAAAGTTGTTTAAAAAATTGAAATACTCCAGTGTCACATGTTTATGCTACTTAACATTTTAAAAAGTCCTACATACAGACTCATACACTTACCATTAGAAAGAAGTAAGTTGCGCCTGATAGGTTAATTAGACTTTTCTTTCCATCATTGCCAATTCACCTCTCTTACTTTGTCTCTCCCCAAAATTACCCTCCCTCTTCCCAAATATGAAGTGCTGGGCTGGGTAGGCTAACAGGTGCTAGAAGTGCCAGTAAACTAAAGACATCAAAAAAAAGGGACAGATTTTTTTGGAAGGGTTTGATATTTAAAATATCTCCCCCAAAAAGCAATGACCTAATCACGGCAGGGAGGAGAGGGGAAAAATAGAGCTTTTTAGAATTATTTATCCATACTTATTTACCTAATTTTATAGCTTAGTCTTGCTTTTGTTTTGGATTACATGTCTAGGTTGGCTTGGAGAGACCCTAAATCTTTTTAGTGCTGGGGTCCTGTCTCGATTCAGCCTTTATGTAACTATAACTGTGCCCACAAGTACACGAGGATCTGAATGCATCAAGCAAATGGCACAATTACAAAACTTCCCCCGGTCTTCTAACAGTGAAAGAGAACCAGGAACTTTAAATAAAAATAAATTTAAAACTAATCTGCCAGCTTTCTGAACAAGGATTCCGTGTAGCTCTAGTTCCTAGAATCCTCTCGTATTTAGTTTGACTTCCCCCTGAGAAGAGCAATTATGTCTTAAAGTTGCAGAAGAGGGGCAAGAGGGGGAGAACCCTCTATTGCTCCCTTAAATCAAATGTTCTCCTGATGTATTTTCTTTCATGAGTTTCAGAATACTACTTCCAACTCCACCTATGAGTTTGGAAAATCATGATGCTATACAGATGACAGAAAAAAAATGACTAATTTTTTCCATTAAAAGTATCTGATCCATAGGTACAGCATGGAGTTCATTATATGCTTTTCCCTATATTTGAAATTTTCAATAATAAAAAGTTTTAAAAGTCTTTGAACCAGCACTAAAAAAAAAAAAAAAAAAAAAAAAAAGTGTATCTTTCCTAGAGAATTCTAAGAAGTGTAGGAAATGGAAGGGTTATTTTAAATCTAGATGCTGTTTATATGTGGAAAAAACCCAACCATTTAAAATGAGCATTGACCTGCAGTTGCTCCTGGGCCATGAGCTAGGAACAGCCAGCCCCAGGACTCCTGCTTCTTGACAGTGGAACCATACAGTTAGTTATTCACACGTGTCTCATTTGCATTTCACAACCACATGTGCCTCTTGGGAGTGATCCTGGGGTCCAGACTTTTAGCTGCTCACATACTGTGCAAGTCAAACTCCTAAAAGTACACTGGAGCACAGGGCTGGACACTTAATTGTTTCTGAGAGCAGCGTGAAGGTTAGGTGCTGGCCGGGATCTGAAACGTGTTTGGGGTTTGGCCACGGTGATGATGTACAGACAGGCAGGAGGTCTTCATGGCAGTTCAACACTGGAAATGTTGGAGAAACACTGTAGAGTGAGGGGAGTTCTCTTCCCACCTTTGCCTTATAAAACCTTAGGCAGCGAGATTTTTGCACTATGGTGTGGGGTAGAGAGTTTGGAGATGATATATAAAATAAGAAGGCTATATAATCCTGTAAAGGGGGTAGCAGGGGACTGACATGGACAGAATTTAGACTTATAACTAATGTTTCATAATTGCCAAATCCACACTACTCTCAACTCCACTGCCATGACTAGATGATGCTGACCTCACTGAGTAATCTGAAAGACTAGCAATATTTGGGTTTGGTGACTGCTAACTTCAGACCTCATAAATATTATTTAACTCTAGTCTCTTTGCCTCTAGCCAACCAGCCTGACTGCAATTTTCAGCCACAAGTGGCAAACTGACACTGAGAATTTATGGGCTCTGCTGTATTAGTAATGCACATTTCCTTTTGAATTATTCTAGCCTGTAGCCTGAAGCAGATTATTAATTATCATTCCTTTTGCCACGCAAGTCTGGAGATCTACAAGTGGCTCAGGAAGCTACATGAATATTTTTCAATGTCTTAAGTAGGTTGGTAAATAAAAGTCCCATGTACGGCAAATGAAAAACAGATGAATTTTTTGTATCGCTAGAATTTTTAAGCTATCTTAGCTAATTAAAATTTGGTCCCAGTGACAGTGTGTCCATAGAAAATGATTCCCTATCTTATTAGAGATGATTTTCACTTTACTATACAAAAATGCATATTGTACAGTTTTCTCCAAGCACAGTATTCAGGTAGTCAATCTATACTATGGATAAAGTTAGTTCTACACCAAGATAAATATGTGGTCTTAGCTGTTTGGAAAGCATTTGCCTACATAAACAATGTGGCTAAGTTCTCAGGCTACCCCTTTGCCTATAATGTAACTGAAATACTACACATCTGCAATGAAAACAAAAAGCTAGAAACAATTCAGCTGCAAGCACCTACTATTTTAGCTACATTATGGGTTTTCTGAGCTACCCTGGGAATGTTGCTGCCATTTACAATGTAGTTTTTCTAAAGAACAATGTGCTGCACATTGGTGGACAATGAGGTAAAGTAAAAAGTCTACTCTACTGCCTCCTACCTCCCATTCTCAGCATCTTCCTCTCAAGCCCCAACCAGAAAGGGGACGGAGGCTGAGTGGCCCTGACAACACTAGAGAAAAGAGAAGGCAAAGTTTCATCCCTTCCCATAAAACCTGTACCTGTGCCAGTCAGGATTCTCATGTTGCGTCGTCAGCTTCCAACTTCTGGAGCGAGTGAAAGGAAACAAACCTGTTCTGAAGTTCAAGCAACCCCTCTCGCCTACATCTCAAGCCCCAGTTCAGCCACCCTGAGAGTGAAACATGGCGCAGGAAGACTACTGTCACTCTATCCAAAGTTCACCAATATGGGCAGGAGCTCTAGTTAGTAACTGTTTCCAAATTAGAGCCAGTGGAACTGGACTGTCTAGCTTCAGTTCCAGCTCTAAGATTCACCAGCTGTCAACTTTCAGCAAGTTACTTGACCATTCTGTGCCTCCGTTTCTTCATTTGTTAAAAAATGGGAAAAACTGTTATAAGGATTAAGTAGGTTCATATGTCTTAAGTACTTACTAGCACGGCGACTGGCACACAGCAGTCACCAAGTTATCACTCAATATAGGTTTATTATCACTATGAATGAAAAATTACAAAAATGTTCTCTTTTTTTCTTTTTTAAAGTAAGCTCGAAGGCCCAACATGGAGCTTGAACTCATGACCCTGAGATCAAGAGTTGCATGCTCTGCTGACTGAGCCAGCCAGGCGCCCCTCTCTCCTTATTTAAAGCTGTATTATTTTTTTTCTAGTCTTCAGAGTAGTAGTTAGGTAGGAGGCTGTAATTTAGCAAGTAGACATTAATAACCAGAAAGAGTTTATGTACCTCTGAAATACTCCTATACACCCCTACCCCACATACACACTCCTCAAACAAAACCCAGATGTTTAAATTACAAGTACATATGGGTAATAAACAGTAAACTTATTTTATCTATGTTTTTTGTACTAATAATATTTTAAAAGAAAGCATTTTAAAAGTCAATGCAAGTACAGATGAGGATGTGGAGCAACAAAAACACTCACATTCTACCACAGAAAGTGGTGATTGGTATAACCACTTTGGAAAACTGTTTGTCTATGAAGTTGTTGGCTCACTCCTAGGTATATACACAATAGAAATGCATAGAGAGGTGCACCAAAAGACATGCACAAGAATGTTTGCAATAGAAAAAAGTGCAAATAATTCAAATGTCCATCAACAATAGAAGGGATAAATTATGATAATTTTATAAAATGAAAAGATTATACAATAACCAAAGTGAATGAACTACAGTTACAGACAACAATATGCATGGATCTTTAAAATGTAAAATAAGTCAAAGAAGTCAGACACACAAAAAAGGAAACTACTGTATGATTCTATTTATATAAAGTTCAAAATCAGGCAAAATTTGAATCATACTGTTAAGGAATTATACATGGGGGTAAAACTATAAATGAAAGCAAGGAAGTGAATACTATTAAGGTCAAGAGTGTGATTACCTAAGAGACGGAAGAGATTTGAGCTGGAAAAGGCATGCAGAGTTCTGGGGTGCAGGCAATGTTCGATTTTTTTTTTTTTAACTGGCGAGTAGTTATATAGGTGTTTGCTTTATAACCACTTACTAAATTGTACATTTCTTGGGGCGCCTGGGTGGCTCAGTTGGTTAAGCGACTGCCTTCGGCTCAGGTCATGATCCTGGAGTCCCGGGATCGAGTCCCGCATCGGGCTCCCTGCTCGGCGAGGAGCCTGCTTCTCTCTCTGACCCTCCCCCCTCTCATGTACTCTCTCTCATTCTCGCTCTCTCAAATAAATAAATAAAATCTTTAAAAAAATAAAATAAAATAAAATAAAATAAATTGTACATTTCTTTTACACATGTTTTTCCCCTGTGCATTATACTTCACAATAAAGTGCTAGAAGGAAAGGAGGGAAGAAGGCAGGAAAAGAAGGAAGGAAGAAAGGAAGGGAGAAAGGGAGAGAGAAAGTCAGAACTAGAAAACAAAACAAAAGGAGAGAAAGCATTGTAACAATCAGGTTTCTGTATATTATAATGCAAGTAATTTGAAATACTTATTAATATGTGAAATTCAAGCAATTTTTAAATCAAGGAAAATTAAAAATCAGCATTCTTCCTATATAGTGAAAAAATTAATAGCACAGTTGTCTATATTACATTTAATTGGCTAGGGTATGAGAAATTTATATTTAAAAATTTTTCAAATGAATTCTTGTAATTATATTACTTCAAACTAGTTAATAAATACCCTTGATGACCATGTAACTATATTCTTACTCCAGAGCTTTTTAAGTGATATAATGTACATGGGACAACTATACTACTTGCTGAAGCAGAAAAGGCTACACATTTTCTTAGCAGGAAAACTAGCTATATAATAACAATAATAATAACACAGCTGACATGTTGTAGCAATTTACAAACTAACTCCATACATATTTAATATGGTCCAACAACCTGTGTAAGGTAAACTGGGAAGATATACTTACTTTACAGGCAAAACCCCCTGAGACTCATGGAGCTTCAGGGATTTGCTCAAGATCACAAAAATTATAAGTTGCAGATGTGGGTTTTAAACCTAAGCCTATTTTTTTTAAATTTTTTATTGTTATGTTAATCACCATACATTACATCATTAGTTTTAGATGTAGTGTTCCATGATGCATTGTTTGTGCATAACACCCAGTGCTCCATGCAGAACGTGCCCTCCTCAATACCCATCACCAGGCTAACCCATCCTCCCACCCCCCCTCCCCTCTAGAACCCTCAGTTTGTTTTTCAGAGTCCATCGTCTCTCATGGTTCGTCTCCCCCTCCGATTTCCCCCCCTTCATTCTTCCCCTCCTGCTATCTTCTTCTTTTTTTTTTTTCTTAACATATATTGCATTATTTGTTTCAGAGGTACAGATCTGAGATTCAACAGTCTTGCACAATTCACAGCACTTACCAGAGCACATACCCTCCCCAGTGTCTATCACCCAGTCACCCCATCCCTCCCACCCCACCTTCCACTCCAGCAACCCTCAGTTTGTTTCCTGAGATTAAGAATTCCTCACTG
>NC_058405.1:133491114-133524347 GCF_002201575.2 Neomonachus schauinslandi | reverse complement strand
GCATTATTTGTTTCAGAGGTACAGATCTGAGATTCAACAGTCTTGCACAATTCACAGCACTTACCAGAGCACATACCCTCCCCAGTGTCTATCACCCAGTCACCCCATCCCTCCCACCCCACCTTCCACTCCAGCAACCCTCAGTTTGTTTCCTGAGATTAAGAATTCCTCATATCAGTGAGGTCATATGATACACGTCTTTCTCTGTTTGACTTATTTCACTCAGCATAATACCCTCCAGTTCCATCCACGTCGTTGCAAATGGCAAGATCTCATTCCTTTTGATGGCTGCATAATATTCCATTGTATATATATACCACATCTTCTTTATCCATTCATCTACCTAAGCCTATTTTTTTAAAAGTTCTTATTTACAGAAAATTTCAAACATATACAAAAGTAGACATTAGTATAACAAACTTCCATATACCCATTATCCAGCTTTAACATTATCCACTCATGCTGATCTCGTTTTATCTATAACCATCCTCCCTTCCCACAGAACTATTTGTAAGCCAATCCCAGACATTATATCATTTCATCTCTAAATACTTCAGGATGTGTGTCTAAAAGATGAAAACTCTCTTTAATGATTTAAGAATATAATCTTATCACACCTAAAAAAATTAACAGTAATTCCTTAATATCATCAAATATTTGGGCAGTCTTCAGATAGTCTCCTTTTGGCATATATATATGACAATTATATACATATATATTGTATAAATATATATAAAATTATATATATAGTTTTTTTAGATTAAACAAATGGTTTGTTAAAATAGGACCCAGGGGCCCCTGAGTGGCTCAGTTGGTTAAGTGACCAACTCTTCAGTTTCCACTTAAGTCGTGATCCTGGGGTCTTGGGATCGAGCCCCGTGTTGGGCTCTGACCTCAGTGCTGAGCTCAGCAAGGAGTCTGCTGGAGTTTCTCTCTCCCTCTCCCTCTGCGCGCTTGCTCGTGCTTGCTCATGCTCTCTCAAATAAATAAATCTTAAAATAAATAAATACATAAATAAATAAATAAAATAGGATCCAAATAAGGTCTATCCATCTCATTTGATTGACATGTCTCTTATGTGTGTTTTAATCAATTCCTCTTTTTTTTTCCTTCCATGTGATTTATTTGTTAAAGAAATGAATTTTTGTCCCTAGCATCTCCATATTTTGGAATTCACTAGTTGTATCTCACTCAGTGGTGTCATTTAACTGTTTCCCTGTCCCTTATATTTCCTAGAGACTGATATTAAAACTAGGGACTCATTTTGATTCAAGTTCAGGTTTTCTGGCAAGAGTATTTAGTGGATGTTGGCAGCCACTGATGGTCAGTGCCTAGATGCATTAATTCATTAGGGGTTTGCCAAGTGGTGATATTTTATCAGTCCTTCTTCATTCATTGGCAAGAATACCTCTATACAGAAAAACTTCCTTTCATCAAAGTAGTTGGTCAACCTGAGGTTCAGTTCATAGATGAAATCAAGCTAAAGACTTGATTCTTTCCCTCTACTTAAGCAGTTTTCAGAATTAGCTAGTAAAAACCTAGAGCTTTGACCAACCAAATTCAGTGTTCTTTTTTTTTTTTTCAAATTCAGTGTTCTTAATCAGAGATTAGATAAAATTTCTACCTAAAACATTCAGATCTAAAATTTTGTATATTTCTATGTAAATGATTTCTATATGAAAGACTGAGTCAATGAAACTTCACTTCACTTTGAAGTCAAAATACTGGTCAGAGTCCAGGAAACAGAAACATTTTACTTATTTTTATCATAAAGCAAAAACACTAATCATCCAGGCTTAATATCACATATCTTTTCCATCCTTCTCACACTTTTATTGTGGGGGTGGGTGGGGCTGGAAGATTAGAGTTAACAAGACTGCAATTTAAAGGGAGGTAAAACCCAATTCCAAATGGATTTTTCTTTAGGAAAGAAACCCAAAACCGAAAGAAAACAGGTAAAATTAGCTATTGGAAATTATGGCCATGTGAATCAACCCTTGCTCCCCACATCTGGCAGCACTTAGCTCCCCGAGGGCATGCTTGGTGCCCTAGGGCCCCAGTACATATGTTTGACCAGCCGGGCAACAACAAAGGACACAGAGGCTAGAATAAGAGGCAGCAGGTAACCATCAGGCTGGCCAAATGGCTGAGGCACTTTGACAAAAAGCACAATGAAGCAACTGGTTATTCCCATGGCTGAAAAGTCAATGAGGGAGGGCTTTTATTTTAGGATTCAAATTCCACAAGTTGCCTCTTTAAGTCACTGGGTTACTTCCTTGTTTTAATGGAGAGTCCACAAATCCTCCCTTTTCTTTCAGATACTCAGTGAAAACCATCAGAGACAAACTGTATAAAGCCACCTTGTGTTCTTGCCAAAAACCCATCTGAGAATTCAACTAGACTGTTTTCTGGACTCTACTTCCAGACTGTGGAGGAAGTGAAGGTGCCAAGTTATTCTGCACACACACTGGCATTATGCTCAAAAAGAGACAGAAGCGTCCGTGAATGACATAGTCTATCTGATCATATCCATTCTACAACTTAGATGAATACAGTACTATCAGTTTTAAATATGGCTGCTGCGGAAGCAGACATTTCATAATTATGAAGTCGGGGCTTTGCCTTTCCCACAGCCTAAAGTCCTCTTGGCTGGTGAGTGTCTCCCTTATATCTCACCAAGAATCCCTACACTCCCCTCCATCTCTTCACCAAAACTATTAAAAACATACCAACTCATTCCTTATAATCCATCCTTAGCAAAACACAGGAAACTCTTACTAAACTAAGGCTTTTTGGGAGTGCCTGGGTGGCTCAGTCGTTAAGCGTCTGCCTTCGGCTCAGGTCATGGTCCCAGGGTCCTGGGATCGAGCCCCACATCGGGCTCCCTGCTCAGCGGGAAGCCTGCTTCTCCTTCTCCCACTCCCCTTGCTTGTGTTCCCTCTCTCGCTGTCTCTCTCTCTGTCAAATAAATAAATAAACTAACTAACTAAGGCTTTTTGGGGAAATTCCCTTGACCCAAAGGAATGATTCTAATAGTTGGAAATTTTAGGTTCCAAACAGTGCAGAGGGGAGATATTTTGGGGCCAGTAGGCCTTTCCAATGATTTTAGTTACACCTTTGTTAATAATCTGTTTCATAAATACGAAGCTCTAGGGAAGGAAGAGATGACTATCAATGTCTTTAGTCTTCCCTTCCAGTGAAATATTTCTAAATTACAGATTTTTGAAAATGGTAAGCCCTTAAGATAAAATATTTCTAAGTTGTCATTCAGTATTTACTCCTCAAAACAACTTCTTGAAACTAAGCAAGAGGAAGATTTTTTGATGTCTGACATATACATACATACACACATGTATGTGGGTGTGTGATTAATTGTGGAATTAAGACATCTTTTAACAAATGGATCACATACAATTAAATATTTGGAGAAGCTAAATATATTTTCATTTCTATTTTTTATTATTTTTAAAAAGATTTTATTTACTACACCGAACGTGGGGCTCAAACTCACAACCCCAAGATCAAGAGTCATATGCTCTGCTGACTGAGCCAGCCAGGATATAGGGATATTTTCATTTTCAAATGCAGGAGAAAGTTAAATGAAAGGTTTTATTAAGAAACAGACTATTTCTTGCTAATTGATGTTACTTCAGTGTCTCCAATTTAAGATAAAAGGCAGAAGGGTAATTGATGAGTACGTTACTGTTGCTCATGACTCTATTACAAAACCAGAAGCATATCAAGAATCTGAACTGGGAATGCTGAAGGCTGGGGCCAGGGTTCATGGGTTAAGAATGCAGACAGGGGTTTTCTCCAGGATATGCCTCCTATAACGTGACAGCAATGTTGTGTCACACATCTATATATCCCCTTACTTCTTGCCTGCTTTAGCTCATGTCCACCTCTGCAATATGTTGTTTTTTTTTTTTAATGTAGGCTTAAAAACGAACGAAGTTGGGGTTCATGAGTTTGAGGCGGTTATTTTTGTGGGCTATAATTTTTTCATTTACCTGCTATTTTGGAAAATGTTTGCCATAAATGTCCATACTCTAGCAGACTCTAAGACCAGAAAACATAATCCCCATCTCTGCTTTACTGTAATATAGGCAGTCGGTCCTATGCAAGTTTGTGCTTAGATTTTACAAATGGGCAAGAACTAAAAGATGTTGAAGTTTTTACAGTTCAAGGATTTTTAGGTATATTTTTCACAAAATCTAAATATATTTTAAAAGTGAATAAATGAGTACAATTATTGGCAATAGTAAACTGTACTTTTATTTATTTTTAAGTTTTTATTTAAGCAATCTCTATACCCAATGTGGGGCTCACACTCATGACCCCGAGATTTAGAGTTGCATACTCTGAGTGCCTGGGTGGCCCAGTCGGTTAAGTGTCTGACTCTTCACTTCGGTTCAGGTCATGATCTCAGGGTCGTAAGATCGAGCTCCACGTCAGGCTCCATGCTGGGCGTGGAGCCTGCTTAAGATTCTCTCTTTCCTTCTCCCTCTGCCCCTTCCATCCCCACCTTCCCCTCCCCACCCCATGCAATAGCTCTAAAAAAAAAAAAGAGTTGCATGCTCTTCCAACTGGGGCAGCCAGCCACCCCAGTAAACTGTACTTTTAAAGGTGATACATTCTCTGTGGAGTTTATTGAACTTCTCCTGGTCTGTTATGGTTTGATCACACACTTCCTGTTGAATTCTTACTCTTCTATTTTCCATCTTTGTTCAGGCTGTGCTGTATCTAGAAGACTAAGAATGACTTATAGAGTTCCTTTAACAATAAATACATGATTAAAGTAAATACTAATCATGATAAGTTTATGAGAAAATCAAGAATCAAGTGAGAATATGTTTTTAATGTTCTTAAATTATTGACATGAATTTGTCTATCTATAATAGACATTTAAAGACAACCACTGTCCTTCCTTCTTCACCCCTAAGAAACTAATTTTCCACCATGGCTTCAATTTTTTTTTCTTTTTAGAGGGAGAGAGAGAGGGAGAGAGAGAATCTTAAGCCGTCTCAAGCTCAATTCACATAAGCAAACTATCCACAGTGGGCATAAAATACAGTTACTTCATTTGCTACCTAAAAAGCTGGAAATGAGAAAACCTCATGCAAACTTCACCACAAATGACATATGTAGATAAATTAAAAATGAAGAAACTGATTTTTTGAAAAGTAAATGTAAGTCAGAAGGAAAAAATCAAATAATACACACATATATTTGCCTATATATGTATAAAATTATATATATAAAATCAAATATATATATACATATATATATATATATATATACACACATACGTATGCATCCATACATATTATCTGTAAGTACAAGATGACATCTGATGGCTAACCCTAGGCTCAGAGATATGTGGTTTTATGTGCCAGGTTGGGATTTCTCTAGTGTTTATCAGCTACCCCAGGGCTGGCTCAGTGCCAGGCATAAAGTGGACAATCAGTACATTTGTTGAATGAAGGAATGAACCCTGGAATGATTTCAGCATTCTTCACATTGCTCTGAAGGAGAACAATGGGATATAAGTAACCACTTACTGCTTTGAGTAAAATCGTCTGCCCCGATCCAGAAATCTCACGCTTGCTTTCGGGACAAAATAGATAAATACAAGGATTAAGAACTCATCTCATCTGCCTCAGGATGGGATGAGGTACAGAATTGGTGGCTCTGACTCACTTGTACTTATGCCGGGGTCACCCTGCCTGCAACTGTGGTTTCATTACAGAGCCCAAACTTTTTACTCAATTGTGTGGTCATCCATTCATTAAGATGAACAAGTCTCAGAAACTGAAATAAGTGTTGTAGGCACTAGGACACATTTTAAAGATTACTACATTGTGAAAATGAGACTAAGACGTGAATGCAAGAAAGCCTTTCTGCTTTTGGTAGCAAACAGTGTCTCCGTCGGCAGCTACGGGTTCACTGGGAACACTTCAAAAGCCTAACTTAGAAAATGAAAAATCCATGATGAGAGGGAGAAGGTTCTTCCACCAGCTACTTACTAAGTTAAAATACGGAGCTTTCCCTAGGAAATAACGGATCTCGCAAACAGAGACAACGAAACATGTGCCTCGCAGTGGAAGCATATGATACCACCTATGATGTATTTTTGCCCCCAAAATGAACTTTAATCTGGTCAAACTCCATGATGGAAGTGATGGAGTTTATAGGAAATACAGGGAAAGAAAAATGGTAAGTGACATCATGGGGATCCAATCAGAAAATCTAGACTGAGAAAATCTACAGAACAAATGAACTGGTTTCTTCAACAAATAAATCACAAGGTGGGGGGGAAAGAGGGAGAGGGAACCTACAGATTAAAAGATTAAAGAGACACATCAATCAAATGCAATGTGTGGACTGTGTTTGGTCCCTGATTTCAACAAATCAATTGTGAAAAAAAGGAGAGACAATCAAGGAAACGTAGGCACTCACATATTTGATACTAAAGAATTCTCAAATTTTATAAGATTTAATAATGATATATTTCTAGAATACTTATATTTTAATATTTTAGAGTTGCCTACTAAAATATTTATTAATGTAATGATATACCTAAGATTTGCTTCCAGAAATAATCTGTGGAGGTAGAGTAGATGAATATAGAAATGAACCAAAATTGTTGTGGTTGGGTGATGGGTCCATGGAAGTTCATTACACTATTCTCTCTACTTTAGTGTATGTTTAAAATTTTTCCAAGAAAAACCTAAAAAAAAAACCCATAAGATTCTATCAGTTAAGACCCACCAAAATACATCTATACCGATTCTCATGTGGTCCAATAATTGCATCAGTATCACATTGGATGTTTATTAAAATGCAGATTTCTGAGCTCTGTCCCAGACCTACTGATTCAGAAAACCCAGGTGTGGAAGCTGGAATCTCATTTTTAACAAACTAAATGATTTTTACACACATTGAAGTTTCTTACATAAATGATTTTTACAAACATTAGAGTTTGAGGATCACTGACTGGGCATTTTGTGTCAGGTTTCATTTCTTACTTTCCAAGTGAGAAAATTAAAGAATGGAGATAAATTAGTTGGCCAGAGTTCACTTTGAGACCCTGAAAGAGTTGAGATCTTTGAGCCTCTCAAGTCTTGCCTGTCTAGTCTACTGTTTAAACACCAATTGAGCAACACAGCCACATTTAAAAATATAGTATCATACGGAATATATCAATTCCACCAGAACCAATTTACCCTTTTGACCCTTCAAGATTAAAACACATATACACACACAATATAAGTATTGCCAAAGGCCCATATAAAATATCTTTAAAAAGAGGGCTCTATCAGGATATAAGAGCTAGTCTGGCATTCTGATGAAATAGAGGTGTTCTTGGCCAAATCCCTGGGATTTGGCTAAAACTGAAAGCCCATTTTCATTTGATAGGGCCTTGATATAAGGTATATAGCAGGGGAGTCACCTGCTTGCCATTGGTGAAGATTATGTGTCAGGAGGCCATGTCCTTCCCCATGGTTAGGGTTCTGGAGGCCAATTCTTCTTATCTGCCCAGAGAGGTCAATGGTTGGGCTGCATGGTTTGGATTTCTCAGAGTTCTTCTTTTTTGTAAGGACTCCCTTGGCTTCCATGCTTGGTAATGGCCTTTCAAAAGGTAACTGGAGAAAGTATGAGGTGGGACATTTTTCTATTTATCTAAATGGCTACATTCACACCCCTCTCCGCTTTTGGTATTAATCCAAGTGGTCTGATCTTGAATGGGGGTGGGGATTAGAATTAAAAATGGAGGTACACAGATCCTTTATTGAGCAAAAACCAGTACCTTCATTTTCGCCACCCCCAACATTTTAGGAAAATTTTCAAACATACCAAAATGTTCAAAGAATTTTAAGGTAACCAATCATACTGCCTAGATTCTACAATTAACATTTTACTATATTTGCTCTTTATCACACTTCTAAACATTCCACCATTTATCTTTCTGTGGCAGGGAGTGTATTTCAAAGTAAGTTTCAAAGCTCAGTAACCCTTTCCCCCAAATTTCAACAAGCATATTATTAACCAGATGTCAATATGCGTTTAGAAGTCCTTTTTTTTTTTTTTTTTTTGGTATTTTGAGGTAAAATTTACATACTATGACAGGCACAAATCTTAAGCATATCATTTGATGAGTTCTGACAAATGTATACAGCTGTGTAACCAAGTATCTATCAAGATACAGACTATAATCACACCCCAAGAAGTTCTCTTCCCTGCCTTCCCAGCAAACTCCACCCTCACTGAGTGCCTATAGAAATATGTGATCTGTTGCTTCCACATCATCTGGTTAGGTCAGGGGCTAAAATTATTGTAACACTTCCCAAATAGGATAACATAGGCCAGAGAGAGATTATTTTTCTTATATCACATGAATATGACATAAGAACCAAAACTTCATTTGCTGAACAGTTTCATGCTTTTCCTATTTGACTATATTCCAAAGTTTCACTTAAAAACTTCTAAATTAGGGGCGCCTGGGTGGCTCAGTTGGTTAAGCGACTGCCTTTGGCTCAGGTCATGATCCTGGAGTCCCGGGATCGAGTCCCGCATCGGGCTCCCTGCTCGGCAGGGAGTCTGCTTCTCCCTCTGACCCTCCTCCCTCTCATGCTCTCTGTCTCTCATAAAAAGAAAAAAAAAAAAAAAAAACTTCTAAATTAAATTTAAATCAAATTCATGCCTTCTGACTGCTTCCAAGCAAATAGACAATTTTTCCACAATCTTTTATCAAGGCAAACCTACAGGAATAGCTAGTATAGAGAAAAAGAATCATAAATGCATTTTAAAAAGAGACTAAAAATAATTCACATAGAAAATGCAATTAAGTTTAATTACATTGAATGCTAATATTCCCCCTGCAATCATAAAAACAAATGTTCGAAATATGGTCTAATGAAAGGAAAAGCCCCTAGTATATTGCACAGCTAAAAAATAATACATTTGCTTAATATCTGAATTTTTATTATTACTCTAAATCTAATACAACCCAGATTTCAAAAATTAATGATTCTGTTCATTCTACAATTTTCGACTCATGCAAGCAAAAGCAGTAATGTTAGAAGACTATTCTTAGGATATCTGAAAACTACCAATGAACAGCATCTTCTCATATTTGTTTAATAACTGCTGTCACTCTTTTTGTAAGCAGCAATCACAAGATGTCAAACAAATTCTGCCTTGACTGTGGGTACTGATAGATGTCTTTGCTTGTTTTTATTAAAAACAAAAAATTTTCCCTGCATTAATTACCAACATCAGAGAAGTGGGGCACTGCTGGGATGTTCACCAGCCTCTGGGCAAGCAGAGATGCAGCACAGAAAACCACAGGGCAAACTCCAAACCCCTGAATACCGGAACACATTTTTCTCGAGCTCCCTTGGGGACGCAGGGACTCCAAGTCTTAGATTCCCTTAAAGGGAAAAGCAGACGCATGCATGGGGGCAGGGCGGGATCATGTTTATCAGTCACAACAGTTCATCTGGGCCTGGATCCAGGTAGTCTGCGTGTCTAAATTTGATGAACTATAGGCGCCACCAGGTAACAGTAGTGGTCAGGGAGCTTGCCAGGAACCTGTAACTCAAAACTGAAAAATGAAATGAAAAGACTACTCTGGCCAAACAATTTCTTTCTTCAGGATGCAATATTGGCAAACTACAAAGCTGAAAGAACAGACAATTCTTTGTATGTTTTAAAATTTCTCCTCCCTAATGGGACACAACATCTGGGCCCGAAAAATATACACAGATAATTCCCAAACTTGCATTTTAATAGCAAACTGTCATGTTTCTGCAGGACTTCCCCCTTCTCTTCCTCCTTTCTTCTTTCTCTTCCCCACACTCTGCATGGGGGCTTGGCCTATGGCAGGGAGCCAAGGCCGGCTGAGGTCTTGAGGGTATCCGGAGGGCAGGTATGAGGGGCAATGGCGGCAGAGCAGAGGCCTGACCCTGTCCTGTCAATAAACCTTAACCCCGACCTGCCAGGCCCCTGAGCCAGCTATTCTCTGTCTAGCCTCTGTTCTAATTGCTCTAAAAATGACTCTTCATTTAAAAGTACCTTTGTGTAAACACCCCACAGGAACTGACAGTCATCAGAATTACCACACAGTTCTAGTATTTGAGGAGAGCACGAAAAGTCTTTCATTGTGGGAGGACTCTGCAAACAGTTTCAGCTGCTGTGCGAAACAATGCTCATCACTTTTAGCGAACTCTGCAGGTGACATTAATTTGACTTTTAAGACTGTTTACAGTGAAACGTTAGATCTTTTGATTAAGTTATTTGAGAGTAAAGATGGATAAGAGATTTTCCCCACAGAACCAGCCTGTTTCTCTTTCTTCTGAGCACCCCTGAGAGGTAAGTAAAGCTAGTCCTATGCTTCCTCATCCATGGGATGAGACTTTCATACAATCCTGAAAGGACCAATGCTGTTTACCTAAATATGAAAATCCAAACAAACAAGAATTTAAAAATGGGGAAGTGAGGGAGATAAGAAAAGAGGTTTGGAATAAAGTTTTTTAAATAATAAAATTAAATCAGTCTCGTAGATTAGTATAAAACCAAACTTCTCTTTACTGGTTCATGGCTTAATTCTTTTTCCCTTTCTCTTTACAGTAATAAAACATTTATATCACCTAATTTATCTAGGACTTCTTGGAATCGATTCCCTAAATTACTTCTCTCCCAAGGACAAAATGGGAAAGCCAGTTATTGTCCATTATAAAAGAAAACCAGTCTTGAATTTTGCAAATCTTCAGCTCTCTTCTGATGGGGTACAGGTTAAATTCTGCCTTTTAAAGTATAGCTTATTTAAATAGCTCCAATTAAATAAACTCTTACCTCTAGTACTTTATTACTAAGTCCTGATAAAAATAAAAGAAAGCCCACCCTTTCCATTTTCTCCACAGTCCTTATCACCTTCTAAAATACTCTGTGATTTCCTTATTTATTTATTGCCTCTCAATGCAAGCTCCTTGATGGTAGGGACTGTTGCTGGTTTTGTCCATTGATGCACTCCAAATGACTAGAACAGTATCTGGCACATAGCAGGTCCTCAACAGTAGTTTTAGAGTTAATGAATAAAAAGCTGAACACATTAAGGAAACACTCTTTTTTTTTTTTTTTTTTAAAGATTTTATTTATTTATTTGAGAGAGAGAATGAGAGAGAGAGAGCATGAGAGGGGGAAGGTCAGAGAGAGAAGCTGACTCCCTGCCGAGCAGGGAGCCCGATGCGGGACTCGATCCCGGGACTCCAGGATCATGACCTGAGCCGAAGGCAGTCGCTTAACCAACTGAGCCACCCAGGCTCCAAGGAAACACTCTTCAATAAGGGTATTTATCTTATTTTTACTTATCTACCTCACCCTGTATTTCAGTATAATAAGCTTCCTTATTATACTAAAGAAGATTACATATGCTTTTTTTTTCATCAACAACCCAAAAGCTTTTTTCCCCTGCCACACCACCAGTTAAAATGCACGAAGAAAAAGGTTTGATATTTCAGAGTTGAAGGAGATCTTAGAAACCACTTCAAACTGAGGTCTGAGCCTACAGAATCCCCCAAGGAGTTTGTTGAGCATGAAGAATCCCCCAAGGAGTTTGAACATGCAGATTCCCAGGCCCCACTCCACACCTACTAACAAGGAATCCCTATGTTCAAGTACTTTATCATCTAGAAGGAAAAATAAAGATAAACTGATTTACCCACGGTTGTGATCAGGATGCTGTTGGAACCAGGAGGAGGTGCATATAAATCAAAGTGTATGGAGCTGAATTCGAAAGTATGAACAGAAATGTATTAGACAAGTATCAGTGGTGGGATATGCATTTCACGCAGAAAGTAGTCTTTGTAAAATCTATAGGTGCTATGGCTTGAGGGAAGAATGTCCATCACAAGATTAGAGAAGGTGGCTGAGGGTCAAAATACAAAGAGCTTTGTGTTCTAAGATAAGGAGTTTGAATTTTATCTTAAGAACTGGGGGAAGATAAGGGCTCCTGGATGGCTTAGTCAGCTGAGCATCCGACTCTTGAGTATGGCTCAGGTCATGATCTCAGGGTTCTGGGATCAAGCCCCGCACCGGACTCTGCGCTCAGTGTGGAGTCTGCTTGAGATTCTCTCTCTCCCTCTGCCCCTCCCCTACTTGTGCATGCTCTCTCTCTTTCTCTTTTTTTATTAAAGGGTTTTTTTTGACAGAGAGAGAGAGCACAAGCACAAGCAGGGGGAGCTGTAGGCAGAGGGAGAGGGAGAAGCAGGCTCCCTGCTGAGCAGGGAGCTCGATGCGGTTCTTGATCCTAGGACCCTGGGATCATGATCTGAGCCAAAGGCAGATGCTTAACTGACTGAGCCACCCAGGCGCCCCTCTTTCTCTCTTGAAATAAATAAAATATTTTTTAAAAAGTGGGGGAAGACATTAAAGCCTTGGGCAAAGAAAAGTCATGATCATATTTAAATTTTAGAAATATCTGGAGAATGGATTGATTGGGGTGGGCTGGGGTTAGGGGCAGATTAGAGGCAAGGAAATAAAAAAAAGGCTACTGCAGTACAGAAGGGGACAAGTGATGTGGCCCTGACTGGGAAGTCACCCAGGAGGCAGTAACTACAGCATCCACAGTGGCTGTGTGAAATGAGTGAGAGAGTCTAGAAATTGCTTACTCCCTTCTCTACTTCCCCCACGTTTCTGGCCTAGGACCTTGGGTGAATGCTGGAGTTATTAACCCAAACAGGGAAAAGAGGAAGAGGAGCAGACTTCTTGGGCTAAGATGGTAAGGTCCATTTTGGACATGTTGACATTGCAGTGGTTCTCAAAGTGTGCTTCTTCAGACTAGCTCCATCAGCATCACCTGGGAACTCACCAGAAATACAAATTTTGAGGGGCACCTGGGTGGTTCAGTCAGTTAAGTATCTGACTCTTGAATTCAGCTCGGGTCATGATCTCAGGGTCATGAGATTGAGCCCTGTGTTAGGCTCCATGCTGATCATGGAGCCTGCTTAAGGTTCTCTCTCCCCCTCTCCCTCTGCCCCTCCCCCGCCTCTCTCACTCTTAAAAAAGAAAGAGAGAGAGAGAGAGAGAGAGAGAGAGAGAGAGAGAGAGAGAGAGAAAGAAAGAAAGAAAGAAAGAGAAAGAAATATAAATTCTGGGAGTTGGGTGGAGCTCAGCTTTCAACAAGCCCTCCAGGTGATTCTAATACACACTGAAGTTTAGAACCACTGACATAGTCTGATCTCTAACTCCAGAGGATAGTTAGCTTTGGGGAATGAATAGATCATAGATTAAATAGATAGATAGATAGATAGATAGATAGATAGATAGATAGATAGATAGATTAGAAAGGAGTCTAAAGCCTAAAGCCATCAGCTACCAACTAAGAGACATGCCTAAGGTCACATGACAAGTTACAACCAGAGCTAAAGTTACCACTCCTACAGTCTCCTGTTTGCTACCTCTGTACAACATGCAAGTGTCTCTTAAGTGAGGCTCTTAGATAAAGGAAAGACTTCGAATACAATTTATCTTATTTGTTGTACCTTAATATAACAGGATATCCTTCAAACTCCGACTGCAATTCATTACTGGAACCCTTGCATTCTCATAAATGTGTCCATAGCCATGAAGTCCAGTTGGTCACCTTTGCCATCTGTGGCATGAAAGGTCCTCTCATTTCCCAGATGCACATATTTTATAATAACCTTTTTAAAGCTTTTCTGCTTTCGTATCTTAATCATCACAGTAGGTCATCTGCATAATAAGCAGACACAAATGTATAGGTCTCAATTTTATTTACTATTCTGAATCTTCTCATTCCAAACACCGTGTTCAATAGCAACTACATCTCCTCCATAGGACACTTCCTTGTATTCAATGACACCAGGACCATTTACAGGCTCTCTTCAATGTTGGGAAGGAGTTATTTATAGCAAGATTCTCTTTTTTTCTTAAGTTTTCATTTAGATTCCAGTTACTTAGCATTCAGTGCGATATTAGTTTCAGGTGTATAATATTCAACACTTCCATACATCGCCCAGTGCTCATCACAAGTGTAGTGGATTCTCAATTAAATCTCTATTTTTTTACATAAAAACCCTGAATTTTCCCTTGGAGGTTTTTTTATACTCCCTTCTAATTACCACCTTATCTTGTCTTGGGTTAATATTAAAAGGTTCTCCCTTGTATCCGAGTATTAATGCTACTCTTGGCAAGATGACTAAATTTCACTCATTTAGCAAATAGTTATTTAGTTCTTACCCTCTTGTGTATGTACTGGGGAGGGAGAGAGGTGATTATGAATTACTTATACACATTTCCTGCCCTAGCAGTCTCGATAATCCAGTAGCATGCCAAGGTTAGTGTGAAAATCATTACAAATATAACAGCTCATGACTCACAGTAAGTGACTATGGAAGAAAAGATGGACTCATTCCATCTCATCCCATCCATTCTCATCCCATTCCAACCTCTTTCTAAGTGGTCTTCTGTACTGCAGAGACTGGATTGCTAAAAACTACATTTCCCAGACTCCTCTACATAGAGGTTCTACATCTGAATTTTGCTCTACCAATTAGATGCATTCGTGGGATATTTGAAGGGGGAAGTGTGGTGAAGGCCTCGTTCCTATTGCTTCTGCTATTCTTTTTTCTGCTGGGAAGCATACTTGTGGAAACGTTAGGTTTTTCTGAGCAGCATTCTGCTGTCCCATATTAGCTTTGTGAGAAGCAGCCGGAAGCGGTGGCAGCTTAGCTGCCATGGTAGGCTAGTCCAACCTGCTCCCTTGCTGGGTCGGTTCTGGGAGCTGTTGCCTACGTTGTTCCTGCAGGCCCAGCCTACAGGCTGTTTCTTTCACCTCCCAACAATTAGGAACATCCGATTCCCACACTAAAGGCATTTCTACTTGAAATAGCTGGAGTGACCTCAGCTTTCTGCAACTTAACTCCAACTGGTGGGGTTCCAGTATTGGTGGAAAAAAGGAAGGGAGGGAGGAGGGGAGGTGGACAGACAAGATCACAACTATTAGGGAAGATCAAGAGAGGCCCAATAGAAAAGGTGGTGCCTGACATAGTACTTGATATATAGAAGGTATTTTGACAAAAACGAAAGGGACGGGACTAGCACACTAGACTGAAAGTAAAGTGTGAACAAAAGTATAGAGTTATGAAAGCCCAGGGTACATTAAGGGTTGAGTGGTCTAGTTTTTGTTAAAGTATGTTTATTTTGGAAGGGTAGAATAAGACCATACTCCAAAAGATTTAAAGTGCTTAGGGTAAAGAGTTTAGATTTAATTCCACAAATTATTAAAGTTTTTGAGTAGGGGAATGCCAATATTAGAAATGACTTCTTAGAGAAATGAAAAGGGTAACAAGGATTGGAATGGGGAATCAGGATACGGTACAATTAGGAGGTTATTGCAAGAGGATGGATGAGAAGTAGTGAGGGATTAAACCTCTGTGGTAATTTAGGCAATGTACGAAAGGGGATGGACACAAGAGACTGCAGAGATATAATTTACAGAACTTGACAACTGATTAAATATATACAGATTAGGGGAGAGTAGTCAAAGATGACTCTGAGGACAGGGGTGCCATTAACAGAAAGAGGGAGCACCAAGGTGGAGGGGATGAGTTGGTTCTGGTCTGGGGAAGACTTAATTTGGCTTTGGATTTACTGAATGTGAAGTAGTAGCAGGACCTTATGTGAGGGTGTCTAGAGAGCATTTGAAAAGACAGGGTTAGTCCTGAGAAGATAAGTCAACCATATTGAATCTGGAAACTTACCTCATTATCTGATGACACTTTATCTAAAGAATTAACTAAATAGAAACTAACTATAAAGGCTTCCTACCCCTCTAGCTACTCCTCATCCTCTTTTGCAGGCTTCCCTTCCCTGATCACCCCTTACAAATCAGTTTTCCTTAGGGTCCCATTCTCACTCCTTTTCTTGACAATCTACCACCTGCCCCTAGGGAGCTTATATTGTCAACACATGTTCATGACATCCAAATCCGCATCTCTGACCCAAATCCCTCCCTAGAACTCTCCTTATCTGTTTATCTCCTCTGTTTACTAGAATCTCTACTTGGCTGTCTCCAGGCACTTCAGACTCAACATGTCCCAAATTAGACTGATCACATTCTCCTCCAAACCTGGTCCCTACTCCAGTGTTCCCAATGAATGGCACCATAATCCACTCAATTGCCCAAAACTGAAGCTGGAAATCAGTGGGTCACCCACAACTTATCCTTTTCCATCACCACCATCCCCAAATCCAAACAATAACCAATTTGTGAGTCTACCACACAAATATCTACTAAAACCATTCACTTCTCTCCACCCCCACTATCCTGGTCCAGGCCACTATAATCTTTTACCCCAAACAGCTGCAACTACTTCCCTACTGTTCTCTCAGTTTCTAAAGTCATCATCCTACAAATCATTCTCTTCCCTGAAGCCAGTGGGATCTTTATACCAATGCAAATTTGAACAGGTCACTTCCTCACTTATGATTTCTCACTTGACTTCCTAACTGCCATTATTGATAAAACCTAAACATCATTACTTGTGTTGGTTAGCTTTTACTTTGTCAAAGTACCCCAAGAATGAGTGCCCTAAGACAACAAACTTTATTTCTCATGGCTCTGTGGGTTGGCTGGGTAGTTCTTCTGGTCTGGGCAAGCTCAGCTGATCTCTGTGGTAATCTAGGGGCTCTGCTAAGACTGAGATGACCTCATTCCCATGTCTGAAGGTTGGCTCAGCATTAGCTGGGAGATGGTGAAGACTCAACCATGTGTCTCCCATCATCCAACAGGAGAGCTTGGCGGCACTCATATATGGTGATCAGAGGGTTCCCAGGAGAAGGAAAGTAAACTCCAATATACCAGTACTTTTCAAGCCTCTGCTTAGGTCATCCCATTGGCCAAAGAACTTACATGGTGGCCAAGCCCAGATTCAAAGGGTAGAGAAACAAAAGTTGATCTTTTGATGGGAAGGTCTTTGAAGTCATACTACAAAATAACATACATACAGAAAGGGGAAGAATTTGTAGCCTTTTGCAATCTACCAAATACATGTACTTTACAAACCTCTCATGATCTGGATCTGATTATCTCTTACACCTCACCACTTAAAACCTGACCCTTGTACCAGGACTCTCATCTACTTCAACATAATAGGCTCTTTCCCTTTTAGGTCTTTGTACATGTTGTTCCTCTACCTTGAATACTCTTTCACTTCACTATCATTTATCCTTCAGGTCTCCTCTTAAATACACCTTCTTTAGGAAGTCTGCTTTGATCCCCTAAGACCGGGGTAGGAGCATTGCTGCTGTGCTTCACAGATTCTGTGCTTACCCCATCACAGCACTTAACACGTGTTATGCCAATACCCTCATATCTGTCTATACTCTCTACTACATTGTAAGCTCCCTGAAAGTGGGGACTAGGTCTTCTTTATCACTGAAGCCCCATGCACAGTAAGTGATAGATTCCTGACCAGTGAAATTACCAGGTATGAAGTATTAGGGCAAAAGAAAGTAAAGTAAGCAAAAAGAGAACAAGGAATATGGACAACATGTGATTCATGGGTAAATCCGTTTTCAAAGATTAACACTGGGGGGCACCTGAGTGGCTCAGTCAGTTGAGCGTCCAACTCTTGGCTTCAAGCTCAGGTCGTGATCTCATGGATCGTGTGATCAAGCCCCAAGTCAGGCTCCGTGCTTGGTGCAGAGTCTGCTTGAGATCCTCTCACTTTGCCCCTCCCCCTACTTGTGTGTGCACTCTCTCTCTCTCAAATCAATGAATAAATCTTTAAAAAACAAACAAGTCTTGGGGCGCCTGGGTGGCTCAGTTGGTTAAGCGACTGCCTTCGGCTCAGGTCATGATCCCGGAGTCCCGGGATCGAGTCCCGCATCGGGCTCCCTGCTCAGCGGGGAGTCTGTCTCTCCCTCTGACCCTCCCCCTTCTCATGCTCTATCTCATTCTCTCTCAAATAAATAAATAAAATCTTAAAAAACAAAAAAACAAAAAAACAAGTCTTTAAAAAACAATCAAAACCCCAAAGATTAACACTGTTATCCTACCTAGGACTTAACAGAAAAATAAAAAGATTTGCAGAAAAACTTGAGACCCCTTAGCTTTCATCATATCAGAGGTGGTAAGACCTGAGAACCATTCAACAAGTCTGGGTAAAGGAAAAGGAAGGAAAATTAGATGAGGGCTACCCCTACAGAAGAAATTATGAAACTGAAGTAAAATTAAACAAAATCTGACACATACCAGGGCAATATTTCTGGCCAAAATGCATCAAAATTCATTTCAGAAGTCAATAAAGAGGGGTGCCTGGGTGGCTCAGTTGGTTAAGCATCTACCTTCAGCTCAGGTCATGATCTCAGGATCCTAGGATCGAGTCCCATGTCTGGGTCCCTGCTCAGTGGGGAGCCTGCTTCTCCCTCTACCCCTCCACCCCCCACTCATTCTCTCTCTCAAATAAATAAAATCTTTAAAAAAAAAAAAATGTGATATGTGTTATAAAGGAGAAGCATTGAGAGAATATACTAGAGGGTAGAGTGTGAGGGTGGCAGAGGGAGTCAGGAAATCCCTCTGATGAAGCTAAGACCTCAAAAATGAGCAGGCTTTAGCTAGGTAAGAGTGGGGAAAGAACAACTCAGTATAGGGAACAGCATATACAAAGATCCTAAGGGGGCAATGGTTTAGGGTATTAGAACACCTGAAAAGCAGGCCAGTAGACTGAAGTGGAGGGACTGGAGAGTTGAGATGATAAGACAAGGCCAGTGGGCATTAGAGGTCAGGATTTTCATGATAGTAAAATGGGAAGCCAACAAGAGGTTGTAAGGGGGAGTGAAATGACCCAGTGTGCTTTTTATTTAATTTTTTAAAAAAGATTTTCATTTTAAGTAATCTCTACACCCAATGTGGGGCTCGAACTTACAACCCCAAGATTAAGAGTCACATGCTCCACTGAGCCAGCCAGGTGCCCCTCAGGGTGCTTTTTAAAAGGCCACTTGACTGCAGTGTGGAAGTAGGTGAATGACTGTATCACAGTTCCTCTCATCTTATAGATGTCTCATAATATGCTTAATCATTCCTCTATTTTATTGGACATTTAGTGTTTCCAGTTCTTTGCTAATATAAGCAATACCATCATAGAACTTTTTGAAACTAAATCTTTGCCAACATCTCTGGTTATTTTCTGAATATAGATTTCTAGAAGTAGAATTAAATAATTGAGTTAAAAGGTATGAAATTTTCTGGCTATTTTTTAGAGTTGTTTTTTGAAAATAAAGATTTTGATTATTAAATATGAAAAATATACTTCACAAAATGGATATCTCCCCACCTATTCAGTTAAATGATATCCACAGATGATAAAAAGATGAAAAACTTGCATTTATATGTAAAAAATACTCCCATTTATTTGTTTCTTAAAAATGGTAAGCACTTAAGTCTTCAAAATCAATACTGTCCAACTTCTTGGTTGGGATGAGCCACATTTAAAAAAACCAACCTGACAGCAAGCAGGCCGTGCTTTGGAATCAAATGACTGCATATTTGGGACATCCTAAAATAGTCTTGATGTAATGTAATCTTCCAAGGGTCTATCTATTTGTGGTTTTACTTTTTTATAACAATACTTTTTTGGGTGTTTTTAAAAATACACTCACAAATCTGAAAGAAATGCTTTGTCAGACCATGTTTCCCCATGATGTGTGTGGTCCTGCTCTACCAAGCAGAGCTGTAGTTTTGCTCCCTATTTTCTCTTCTATTCTCTCCCATGTGGCCTCTTTCACACGCAAATTTACCTCTTGTATCTCATCTTACCGAGTGGCATCACCAAACACAAGCTCCTTTCACCTTTTTACCTTCTTCCCACTCATACTATATCTCTATGCCTCCTCACCTTCAAGTTCCTACATATTTATTTTCTCTTCCAGGATGTGAGCCTTTCCCTCTTTTTCTCCCACATCCCTTCACCCTCACTTTTGGCTTCCCTCAGATTCCTTGGCCCTCCCCACCTCTCCTCTCACACACTGACTGGAACAACTCCTGCCCCGGGTCCTAGTTCAGGGAAATCTGCCGAAGTGGCTGAGGGGATAATTAGGGCAAGGGTGGGGGGTGCAGATGCAAGGATGCTGGGCATGAGGAGACCAGGTGGCCAGCCAGGGTTTCCCAGGCCTCTGTGGCAGGAGGGGGTAGGCCTGAACTAAAGGATGGGGCCACCAAAGCAGGAGACAGAGGCCGAGTCCTGCTGCTCGACAGCCGGAGTGCATACACAGAAGCCACTAGAAACGCTCTGTGGCCTGGATGGGGTCTGAGAGTTGTCAGTTGACCATACTGACCTAGACAGCCAATTAAGGCATGTTCAAGGTCTGCTGAACAGAACAGTCTTTTAAACTCGGCTAAATCCCCTGTTAAGAGTTGCCGATTTTTCTCCCCATAAATTTTCCAGATTTACAGTCATAGTAAGAACTGAAAGACAAACCAAGCAAGGGTACTGAAAAATCAGACACACACTGAACATTAGAGTTACTGTACTTCTGGAAACAAACTAGGTATTTGGTGAACACTGAGGGATCTAGTAGATATGCTTGACGAGAATTTGTACTGGGAAGAAATTTAAGATCAAGGTCAGGAATGATTAATATGCATGGAGGAAGTCATCAACATTTAAGCATAAGCAATATGAATCTCATTAAATCTTCAATCACTTCCTATTGCCTGAAGGAACTGGTGGTAGTTTAATGATTAAAGCAGTAACATTAAAGTAGAAAACAGTAATAGAAAATGAATCTGACCCTTATAAAAGGAGCTGGCACAAAGGACCAATCCACCTGAGCCGACTTTGAAGACTCTCCGTGGCAGCTGTGATTTTTCTTTAACGTGCACTGTCTCCTCGTCCCCTGAGCTAGAAGGCTTTGCTGAAAAGTGACTGCTGAAAGAGACGTGTGTGGGCTTTCTGCTTTCCTTTTTTTAATCCAGGTAATTGATAATCTTTCACATGCTTCCCAACAGGCCATCATAGTGCCATTTGTCGTTTCGCCCACTTACTCCTGCTATCAGCAGAGAACAGCACCTCCCTCTGCCCCAGCCTTCTCCTGCTGTGTCGCTCACTCACTTTTCTGATTGCTCAGCAATGCCCTGAACAGCTGCTATTCACAGAGCATAAAGTAGGGGAGAAATGACAGAAGACAACAGAGGAGCTGTCTTTTGAAATATCAATTCCTAGAGGGGCTGGTTTTCAGCCGCATCAGCCAGTTGGCAGCGAGTATGGTAAGGGTGTTCTTTTCATCCCTGACCTATTTTTATTCGATCTTATAGGAAAATCATAAACTTACTAATGACAGAGACAGAGTATGATGCCCCAAATTCAGAATTATCACAGTGCCTAAGAGAAGGATAAACAAGAAAGGATAAACAAGAGTGTGCTATAGAGACTCCAAGTATGAGAGATAAAAGGACCTCAAGGTTAATTTTCCTAAGTTAATATTTCAGTAATTTTTAAGCTTTTTCTGTGGATGTGGTAGAAGTTTTTTAAAATCATGGTTGTATTACTAGTAGCCCTTCTTAGGAAAAAATCGTTTTAGGAACGCCTACTCTTTCTATCAAAATGATAAGACTGTAAGTGACTTTTTTCTTCTTTATATATCTTCATAATACCTTAATACTACCACTACAGATAGTTAGTAAGGGCTTATTATGTGTCATGCACTGTGCTAAGAGCCAATGGTAGATGGTCTCCAATGACCCAGCCTCCTGGCATTCATACCCTGGTCGGCCACACTGTGCTGTCCTGTGTGATTGACAGCATATGGCAGGAGTGATGGAAGTCACTTCTCAGATTAGGTTATAAAGGACTGTGGATTCTGTCATGGGCACTCTGATTCTCTCTCTCTCAAATCACCAGTTCTAGAAGAAGCAGGCTGCCATGCTGTAAGCAGTCCTGCGTGTAAAGACAGGTGGCAAAAACATGAAGTCTCCACAAGTAACTGAGGCCTGCTGTGAGCCATGTGAATGAGCTTGGAAACGGGTCTTCCAGCCCCAGTCAAGTTGTGAGATGAGTGTATCTCCAGCCAATAGCTCAACTGCAGCCTCCTGAGAGGTCCTGAGCCAGGGGCACCCAGCTAAGTCACGCCCAGGTTCCCGGCCCTCAGGAACTGTGACATGATAAGTGCTTGTTGTTTGGGATAATTTGTTAACACAGCAATAGGTGACTAATACCACTGTCAGGCATTATTTCTTAAATCCTCATAGGAGCCCAGTAAGGTTGGTACTTGTCTCATCCTGATTTTAAAAATGAAGAAACTAGAGGCGCTGGGGTAGTCAGTCGGTTGAGCGGCCACCTCTTGGTTTTGGCTGGGGTCATGATCTCAGGGTCATGGGATCCAGCCCTGGGGTGGGCTCTGCGCTCAGTGGGGAGTCTGCTTGAGATTCTCTCTCTTCCTCCCCCTCTGCCTCTCCCCCATCCTGTCTTCATGGAGCTTACACTCTGGTTATGAGAAATAGACATAAGTACATGAAAGATAGTAATTTGTGTTATGGAGAAAATACAGGGTGATTAGGTCCTACTGCAAAGGTGACATTTGAGTAGATAAAAAAAGAAATGAATTTGTGAGCAGTGTAGATAGCTCAAGGAAGAGTGTTAACACGCAGAAGAATGGCAAGTGCAGAATGTGCTGGATGTGTTCAAGGAACATTAAGGAAGCCAGTGTGACTGAGAAGGATAGCTTGGGAGGATGACGTGTCTGGAAGCCAAATGATGAAAGTGTTTGAAGGAGGAGGAGGTAGTTAACTATGTCAGGTGTTGCTGGTAGTTCTCATAACATAAGGGCTCTTGGGATTTAGTGATTGGATGTTGTTTTTTTAACGAGAGAAGTGATGGAGTCATAGGATCTATTTGTAAAAAGTAATTTAAGAGAGATTAAGAGGAGAGGAATTAAAAATGGAGCGTAGACTGTTTTTGAAGTTTTGCTCAGAAGTGGAGTTGAGAAATGGGCAGCTAGAGGAAGACACAGGCTAAAGTTAGATGAAAAAAGTGATGTACAATTTACAGACAATGAAATGCACACTGAGCACATGATTCAGTGAGGTTTGAGGTCCCCTCCCCACAAATAGCTGCCTTGGACGGGGGTTGAATTTAAAACCCAATTTTTGGGAGATTGAGACATGCAACAGATCTGGTGGGCTGCATTCCTCTTTGTTTTGTTTTGTTTTTTAAACAATTGCAAACTTAACAGAAAAGTAGGAAATATAAAAATACAAAGACCTTTTTTCCCTGAACTATTTGAGCATAAATTGCTGACTTGATGAACCATCACCACATACTCTTTAATGTATATTTACTGTGAACAAGAACATTAGTATACATGGCCAGAATATAATCATCAAAATTAGAAAATTAATATCAATACATTATCACCATTTAATTCTCAGACTCTTAAGTTTTCCCACTTGTCCCCAAATGCCCTTTATAGCAAAGGGATCCAGTTTAATTAGGATCAGGGCTTACATCTGGTTGCCTTGTTTCTTTTGTCCCCTTCAGACTGGAACAGTTGTCAGTCTTTTCTCGACTTTCATGACCTTGACACCTTTGAGGACGGCAGACCAGTTATTTTGTAGAATGTCCCTCAGTTTGGGTTTATCTGATGTTTGCTCATGGTTATTTCAGGTTCTGTATCTTTGGTAGGGATATCACAGAAGTGATGTGCAGATCTTATAGCACCTGTCAGTTTTTCATTAAACTTCCAATTCATTTATTTAGTTCCCATTTTATTGAGTGGATTATAATCTGTTCCTATAATTTATTTTGGTCCTTACATTGTCCCTGACTTGGCTGGTGGGAGCCCAGTTCATGCTGGCTTCTATGTTTTATTTACTTTTTTAAGGATTTTATTTATTTATTAGAGAGAGAGCACGAGAGTGGGGTGAGGGGCAGATGGAGAAGCAGACTCCCCGCTGAGCAGGGAGCCCAATGTGGGGCTCGATCCCAGGACTCTGGAATCATGACCTGAGCCAAAAGCAGACACTTAACCAACTGAGCCACCCAGGTGCCCTGGCTTCTGTGTTTTACATTACATGTCCTCCTCCTTATTTGATTATACTTCATTCTTTGATTACTTTCTGGAACAAGATATTCGAAGCTCATCTGTTATCTCTGCCACAGCTCTGGAATCAGCCATTTCTCCAAAGAGCCTTGTTGGCTTTTCCCTCCCCACTCCTCCCCTCCCCATCCCTCCCTCCCTCTTTCTCTCTCTCTCTCTCTTTCTTTCTTTCTGAAGAGGAAAATGGCATTTCAAAGCCAAGATCTGCTAGGTGAGCAGGTGAGCTCACTGCTGTTAGTGTTCTCACATTAATGAGAGTGGGCCTTCTCAGTGGACAGAACTTTGCTCCTTCCTTTTTTTTTTTCCCCTAAAGATTTGTTTATTTATTTGAGAGAGAGAGAGCACAAGCAGGAAGGGCAAAGGGAAAGGAAGAGAGAATCTCAAGCAAACTCCGAGCTGAGCGCAGAGCCTGACACAGGGCTCTGTCTCATGACCCTGAGATCATGACCCAAGCCGAAACCAAAAGTTGGAGGCTTGACCGACTGAGCCACCCAAGCGCCCCAAACTGTGCACTTTATATAGGTGAACTGTACGGTCTATGAATTATATTTTGATAAAGTTGTATAAAAAAAAAAAAACTACAGGCCTCCATACTTCTCTAGAGCCACCACCATCACTTTTCATCAGTTCCTTCCATTGCTAAAATTTTGGTCTAAGTCACCATGACTTCCTGTGGCCAAATTCACTGACCTTTACTGAGCCATCTAGAAACTTCCTCCTGAGCCTCTCTTTTCCTGACTAGGCTGTTGGTTTCTGCCAATTCCTGTTCTGCTTTGGCAACTCCTCTCCTCCTGTAAGTCCCCTTTTAACCACCATAGCCTGTGGATTTCTCCCCTGCATCATTCCTCCTGCATCCATCTCTCCCCTTCCTTCCTGTGGTCACTGCATTTGTTCAGGCCCTCATTTCTCTGTTTCTGCCGCTACCTCCTAACTGACCTGCGATGGTTTTTCCTCTCCAATACATCCAGAACACCACCAACAGCACATGTGAACAGAGACCCCACTTCACTTGTTTGTCAAAAAACTCTGCTGCCCATAAGACAGACCCTCCGGTGGCCCTCAGGGCTCTCCACGACCTGGCCCTAACCTATATTATTAATCATCTCCTATAACTCCCCTACACAAATGCTCAGCTCTAGCCAAACATTCCATTCCAGAGCCCTCTAGCCATGTCTTGATTTTTCCTGTATCCTCGTGGGTTTCCCACCACTGCCCTGCCTTATCCCCTTAGGAATGGCCCCACCCCCAGGCTCCCTGCTGGCCACCGGACTCATCTATCAAGGCGCAATTCAACAGAGTGCTCAATTCTGGAAGTGAGCACTCCCCCTCCAAATGAGCTTTCCTTCCTCGTATTCTCAGAGCCCCATTATATATTTTGCACTGTTAAATGTATTACGCTGCTGCCTCCAATTAAATCAAAAACTATACGTGCCCATTCAGAAGTCACCTCCATCATGAAACTGCAGACTACCCTCAAACCTTTCAATTTTCTCTCTTCATTCCCACTATACCTGTTCTTTGACCTTGCTAGTAATTCTCATTTTAGAACTCCTTATCCCCCCGAACTATCAGCCTCTTCTCTTTTTACTTCTACATCCTAGATTATTCATTATAATACTAATGGACCCAGAAATAAATGAAATAGACAGGGTCCATGTCCTTAGGAAACTTACAGCCTCGGGTAGACTCTAGAATTCATTAAATCAATCCCCTTCTTGCCAACCACCTACTTCTCTTACTCCCTGGTCTTTCCAGGGCATCCACCTGGAAAATTCCAGTCAATTCCACTATCTACCTTCACTCTTTCATACACACAAGATGATGCCCATTTGGAGAAAATCACACAGTAGCAATGAATGGGGCCATTACAAATACACTGACTCTAATTTCACTTGGATCTCAACACTGCTGGGCAATCCTTCTATTATCCCTTATCAGTTTCCTCTCCTATTTCCCAATCTCCTACTTCATTTCATCTCCGATCTCTGCAAACATGTACAGAAAGAAATAGAAGTCTTTGGGGGAATAAGGAGCTTCTTCAATTTTCTTTTCCCTCTCCCACTTGAAGAACCATCTACATGCATACCTATCATTTCCTCCAACCCTAAGGGAGAAGTCTAGCATCTTCACCCCTTCTCACACATGTGCTTCAGCTGTCCCATTCAAGTGGCCCCCAAATCCTGTATATTTACTGCCAAGTAGCTGGTTCCAACCCCCTCTCTGGCTACTCCCTAGCTCTCACCCTCCTTGCCTACCATATTAAACCAGCAAAGCTCCCAGAGGCTGCAGAGTTTCTCACCTCTGTCTCTGCCTTTGGATAAGAGGGTGCCTTTGGACACCCTCTCTGTCTCTAGACTCCTTCCTCTGACCAGGCCCTCCTTGCACAGCAGGACTCAATCCAGTCTTCTCCTCTGTGAAGCTGAAGACTCCTCGGTCTATACTGGATGATCCCATTGCACCATTTGCTTACCTCTCTCTGTGCATGTATCTTACTCTGTTGCAGTAACTGACTTACATGTCTGATCCCCCCTAAAAGACTGTGAACTCAGAGAGGACAAGAAACATGGATTCCAAGTCCATTACAGTGTTAGTGTCACATTCTTCATTATCTAGGTTCCTTTTGTGTTTCCACAATATGTGGATCAAATCTCTTCTCTCTCCCTGTTAATTTATACACTACTGCTTTGTGATCAGAGAATGTAGTTCATACAATTTTTTTTCTAGAACTTTTTAAGGTTTTTAGTGGCATAACATCAAATTTTATCCCAATTTCATGTATATTTGTAAAAAACAATCTTTAATTCAAGGTATCAAATTTAATATTAAATCAGACTTACTAATTATAACATTCTGAACTTTAGTAACCTTATTATGTCTAGTTAAATTGCCAAATTAGCGGCATGCTAAAGTCTCCCACTATGATTGTGGTTTTATCCTTTTGCTTTTAACAGCTTTATGTTGCTGTTTTATGTATTTTAACATGTTATTTGATTCATAAAGATTCATTATTAATAACTATATTGAAACAACACTAGCCACTTTTCATTCATTCATTCAAAAAATCTTTATGAAATGCTTATTATGTGTCAGGGACTGTTCTAGGTACTTGGGATACACTGGGAACAAAATAAACAAAATTCCTTCTCCTTATGGAACTTGCATTCTGGTGGGGGAGATGGGCAACAGCAACAAAAATGACAAATAAGTAAATCATACAGTGGTTTGAACGTGTTAAGTGCTATGAGTAGGGCCTTATAGGATATTATAAGGACTTTGGCTTTTACTCTGAGTGAAACAGGTTTTGAACAAAAGAGTGACATGATCTGACTGACATTTTTAAAAGTTCAGTCTGGCTGTTGTGCTGAGAATCGAGTTGAGGAGGGTGAGGGTAGAAACAGGGAGACCAGCAGTGGGTTATTACAGTAATCCTGGTAAGAAACAACAGTGGCTCAACTCAGGGTGGTGACAGTGGGGGTGAAAAAAATGTCTGCATTCTGGGTATATCTTTTTTTTTTTAAAGATTTTATTTATTTATTTGAGAGAGAGAGAGAGAGAGAGCACAAGCGGGGGAGGGGAGGGAAGCAGAGAGGCAGACTAACCGATGAGCAGGGAGCCTGATGAGGGACTCAATCCCAGGACCCTGGGATCATGACCTGAGCCGAAGGCAGACGCTTAACCAACTGAGCCACCCAGGTGCCCCTTTTCTGGGTATATCTTAAAGGTAGAGTAAACAGGATTTCTTGGCAGATTAGGTACAGAGTGAGAAGAAGAAAGGAACTGGGAGTGATTCAAAGGTTTATGGTCTGAGAAACTGACAGACAAAATTACCATCAACTAAGGTAGGGAAGTTTTTGGAATGGAGCAAATTTTAGGGAAGAGATTTGAAGTCCAGTTTTGGAGTTTTTGGATATGTTGATTTTGGGATGTCTATTAGACATCCAAGTGGAAATGTTCAGTAGGCAGTTGAATGTATGAGCCTAGAATTTAGGAGAAAGGTCTTGGCTGAATGCATAAATATGGGAGTTGTCAGCTTAATGGATCATGGGACTGATGAGATCATTAAGGGAATGGTGAGTGTACAGAGGGAAAAGGTGCATGAACTTCTTTGTTCTGTTTAATGCTTTTTGCCCTAAATTCTCTTCGGCCCAGTTGTAATATTGCTACTTTGCTTTTTCTCAATGAATATTTCTCTGTTGACAAATTTGGCCATGGGTTAATTTTCTAGCTCAGTTCTCCTGGAAACCTTATAAAGATGGAATGTCAGCCATCATATTAAGTACTATCACTTATGATAAAAAATTACTCCAGATTGATAAACTTCACTGAGGCTACAAATAAATTTTAAATATCTGGCGAGAACCTATACTTTGTTGTCCGTGGTGACTCCAGGATCTGCAGGAGACAGTACATGCCTGCATGTACTACCAAGTGGCTCTTTGTAGGCTTTCTACTGAAATTAGTTATTGCTGGCTAGTAAATATTATAAACTCTTACAGTTACCATTGCTGTACAACAAGTTAATCAAAACTTGACAGTATAAAAGAAAAAAAAAACTAATAATTTTATTATGCTCATGGATTATTTGGGTCAGGAATTCCAAAATGAATGTCTGAGGCTGCCTGAAGTCTAAGGCCCTTAGTCAAGAAGACTTGAAGGCTGAGGATGACTCAATGGTTGAGGCTGGAACCCTCTGAAGGCTCATCCACTCACATGTCTGGTGATGCAATGACTCAAAAACTAGGTCTCCTGACCAGACCACCTTCAAATAGCCTCTCCAAGTGGCTTGGCTTTCTCACAGCACGGTCACCCCAGGGAAGTTAGGTTTTTCACAAGACAACCCAGGCTCTAAGCACGACTGCTCCAGTGAAGAAGGCAGAGGCTGCATCCCTTTTTATCCCCTTTTATGACAGCCTTGAAAGTCACACAGCATCACCTCCCCCATTCTCCTTTGGTTGAAGCAGTCACAAGACAGTGTAGATTCAAGGGGAGGGGACATAGACCCTACTTTTCCAAGGAGGAGTATCAAAGAATTTTGATAATCTAAGGGAAATGCTTTTTTTTTCCCCCCAAATCACATCTTACTTTAGGAAATTAATGAAAGCCATGCATATTTTCTTTCAGAAATCTGCTCATGTAGACAAAATTTTGCATATATCTGGGAAGTTCATTCCTTCTCTCCATTGCATTCAAGAAACAGCCTTCAATTGTCACAGCTGACACTTATCCCATTAAGGACTCCTATGTCCACTCCCCTGATTCTGGGCTGCCTTGTGATTGCTTCAACCAATGGAGAACATCTGCCACAAGGAAAGGGGCATTTCTTATGCTAGGTGTTGTCACAGGTTCTCTCAATTTTCATTTGACTTAGATGACTTTATATCCCCTCCTTTTTTTAATAGATGAAGAAAGTGAAATTCAGAAAGTTTAAGTTATTTTTTAAATAGATTTAATTTATTTTTATTTTTTTAAGATTTTGTTTATTTATTTGACAGAGAGAGAGAGAGCGGACAAGTAGGGCGAGCTGCAGGCAGAGGGAGAGGGAGAAGCAGGTTTCCTGCTGAGCAGGAAGCCCAATGCTGAGCTTGATCCTGGGACCCTGTGATCATGACCTGAGCCGAAGGCAGACGCTTAACCAACTGAGCCACCCAGATGCCCCTAGACTTCATTTTTAGAGCAGTTTTACGTTCACAGCAAAGTTGAGTGGAAAATTAAGTTACTCTTTTTCATCATGTGATAAGTCGTAGAGACAGCATCCAAAATCAAATCTTTACCCAGTTGCCTTTCATCTTATATACAATGATCCTTTGGATATTAAGAAGCATATTTATTGTAAGCACAAGATCTGGCATTTCACTAGATACAAAACTAAGTCTCTTGCTATAGTGTGAATGACTAATAATATGAAACTCAACTTGCAACAAGCTCTGGGGGACATTCAATCCTTTTTACCTTATAATCTTCTACTCTAACATTAAGTTATGGTAAGAATTCCCTAAATTCATTTTTTAAAATGTTACTTCTGTCAATAGCTTTTGGTTTTCTACCTTGAATCTTGCAATCCTGCCTTAGGATTCTGTTTCAACACTGCATGATCCTTACATATACTTTCATAAAATTCAAGAAGTAGATACACAATTAAAAATAAACCCACATTGGGCGCCTGGGTGGCTCAGTTGGTTAAGCGACTGCCTTCAGCTCAGGTCATGATCCCACAGTCCTGGGATCGAGTCCCGCATCGGGCTCCCTGCTCAGCGGGAGCCTGCTTCTCCCTCTCCCACTCCCCCTGCTTGTGTTCCCTCTCTCGCTGTGCCTCTCTCTGTCAAATAAATAAATAAAATCTTTAAAAAAAATAAAATAAAATAAAAAATAAACCCACATTATTCTAAACAACAACTCACTGGTCACTTTTGGAGGATAAACTTGTTATTTAAAAACTGGTAAATAAAGAGAACAAACCAAGCATTTAACTTTCCAGGATGAGGTCTATCAGGGTAATTAAATACTTGATGAGAAAGTTTCTCTCTGTAGACATTTTTTTTTTTTAAAGATTTTATCTATTTATTTGCGAGAGAGAGAATGAGAGAGAGCACATGAGAGGGGGGAAGGTCAGAGGGAGAAACAGACTCCCTGCCGAGCAGGGAGCCCGATGCGCGGGACTCCAGGATCATGACCTGAGCCGAAGGCAGTCGCTTAACCAACTGAGCCACCCAGGCGCCCTCTCTGTAGTCATTTTTCAACAATAAATCAAGAAGGAATGATCGAATTAAGATACTGCCATTTTGCAAACTCCAGTGACCTAATGGAGCCAAGTAATGATCACCAGTGGTCACTAACATAGCAAAAAGCAACACCCTATGAAGTATTCTTGCTCCCCCCCCCCCAAAAAAGTCTAACCTAAATCAGGCCAGGCCTTAGATCTAACAGTGAGTTTACAGAGGAACATTTTAAATGACCCCATTAGATATACAATCTGCAAAATCCAGAATGTGGAAAGCTCCATAGGGCAGATATACTAACCAGCTGCTTCAACAAATGAATTTCAAGAAAAAAAGACCAAAAAGTGGGAAAGTAAACCTATAGATTAAAAAAAAAAAAAATGTGGAGCGCCTGGGTGGCTCAGTTGTTAAGCGTCTGCCTTCGGCTCAGGTCGTGGTCCCAGTGTCCTGGGATCGAGCCCGCATGGAGCCCCGCATCGGGCTCCCTGCTGGGCAGGAAGTCTGCTTCTCCCTCTCCCACGCCCCCTGCTTGTGTTCCCTCTCTCACTGTGTCTCTCTCTGTCAAATAAATAAATAAATAAAATCTTAAAAAAAAAAGTGACTTTCTCTTCTGGCTATGTTGACATAACCGTTTTTAGAATTCCCTCCTGTCCTAAACAACTAAATGAACTAGACAAAACATGAAGGAGCTATTTTTTTTAGCACTGGATATTGAACAATGCAAACGGTGAACCTTGAGGGTAAACAAATACACCAAGTGAACCCAGACTGTCCCCAGTGTTCTGCCTGGGGAAACCATCCCAATTGTGGCATTTGGAGGTGGAAGCTGAGCCAAACACAGCACCTCGCTGCTTAGTTAGGGAGGCAGAGAGCAAAGATCTGGTTGCTGACGCAGCTGGAATCTGTGTGTCACAGTAGTGAAAGGGAGGCACAAGGCCTACTAGACAGTAGCTGCTGTAGGCTGAGTGTGAACAGGGATTCTAGGGGTTGCAGGGCTGAGCGAAGTTGGAGTCCCAGCTTAAACAGAGTTGAAAGACCTCACTGAGCTTAAAATGCATTGAACTGAGACCTCAGAAAGACCATGCCTTAAGAGTAAGAACCACACATTAGCCGAGCAAGGGTGGGCAAATTAAGACCTGGCTCACTGTTTTTGTAAAGAAAATTTTATTGGAATATAGCTATGCTCATTTGTTTAATACTATTTATGTAGCTTTTGCACTATATTGGCAAGTTGAAGAGTTGCAATAGAGACCACAGGGTCCACAAAAGCCTAAGATATTTATTACCTGGCCCCCTATAGAAAAAGTTTGCTGACCTCTGCACTAGAGTAAGGGCTACACTCTAGGTCTAAGGGCAAAACAAACAGATCCACTCTAACAAAGAATAAAACCAAGGCTGGTGGAATCAAAAAGATTTTCCAGTGATTTAACTGCCTGTCAGAACAAAACTCAACATATTTTAAAGAAAAACAACATAATCTGTACAAGGTATTATTCATTATGTCACATATACAATTACGTATTAGATAACATTTAAAGAAGCAGAAAAATGTGACCCACAATCAAGGGGAAAAAAAAGGTAGACCTCACCTGTGCCCACCCCAAGCCAGGGGTTCTCCACCTCCATTCAGTGAGATGCACCACGCACTGATGACAATGCAGTGGACAAGGGCAAAGTGAGGGTCGCCAGGCTCAGACTGGGGCTAATGCTTCTGGTGCTGCGCCTACCCACACAGATTTATTCAAATCAAATAACTGCTGTAACACTTTCAAGTAACTCCTCCCAGAATATTCTGGCTGCCCCAAATCCAGCTGGTGCTCTGCAGTCCACAGCTAGTCTCTCTAGTTCCTTTATAATCCTGTTATCCCTTCTATATCTATTCTGTTTAGAGATTCAGGCCAAGAAACACCTATACTATCCCATCTTCTAAACCCAATTCAAACGGCATCTAGACATCCAATGTGACAAGGAAAAAAGAGGTCTTCATCAAATCTGCTAATTCCACACCTTATTGACTCAGAAAATGCTGAGGATCCCAAATTTGATTGGTTTGAAGAGCATGTGAAGGTTTTGACTAGATGATGAAGGTCAATATTAACACCCAAAATGAGTTGAGATGATTACTTTAATGTGGCTTAAGAAATATGGACATGTAAAACTCTACTTTGAAAATGAAAATAGGGGCATCTGGGTGGCTCAGTCGGTTAAGCAGCTGATTCTTGATTTCAGCCCATGATCTCAGGGTTATGAGATCAGCCCCACATTGGGCTCTGCACTGGGCATGGAGATTGCTTAAGATTCTCTCTCTCTCCCTCTGCCTCCCCTCCCTCTCTAAAAGAAAGAAAGAAAGAGAAAGAAAGAAAGAAAGAAAGAAAGAAAGAAAGAAAGAAAGAAAGA